>NC_040031.1:18138859-18370300 GCF_000972845.2 Larimichthys crocea | reverse complement strand
AATAAAATCATGCTGTAAGCACAATAATAATTATTATAATAAACTTTAGTCAGCTGAAACCTCGTACTTTGACGTCTTGGTTGTCTTCGATGGGCCTGGGCTCTGTTGTCATGTGTTTGAGCTTTTCTTCGGTGGATCATAATAAAGCCTTTCTTAGCAGATCCTGTCTGTGAGCCACTCACAACACATCTGAGTCCAGGGAGGAGATGCATCACGTCCCCGTCGACGCTTCTCGTGCTGTCAAACAAGGTATGGGAAACATTGTATTAATAACACACATAAGGATTGTTCTAGTATGCCAAAATGCTGAGGCGGCCTCCTGAAGGTTACACAGTTAACTAGTGAATCTTTCCCCTCGCTGTTCTACTGGAAGCAGCGGACATCTAAAACTGCTATAGTGATTGATCAACGTGTTAAAGCTAATAATGTTACTAAGAAGAAGAAACCACTTACTCGTCGGAGACTCGCGGAATTTTGGTGTGTTTCTGTCATTTTTAATTATTATTTTATTATTTTTATTCCACAACCGATCAATATGTAAAGTGTTGCTGTAGCAACGTTAGCTAACCCTTAACGCGCCCATCAACGGTTTGTGTTTCTCTACGTTTAGTGCCGTGGTTACAGGGTGCTCAGTGAGCTCGCGCGTCCAAATCCCTTTGACCTTCGGTGAGCTAATAAAAAATAAAACTAAAACTAAAAACACCCACTATGGTGCCGGAGTTTAACTCCGAAAGCTGTCTCTGACAGAAGGTAGCCTCCAGGCTCTTGCGTGGGCTCGTCGTTATGGGACTGATGGGCTGTTTATCCATCCCTGAAAGAACACCAGGAAGTGAGGTGCGTTCAAAGAACCGCGCTGTTCGTAAAAATGACCATCGTTTTTTTAATAGATTTAGTATCTGACAAAAGTAGAAAAATGCGCCTGGGCAACTAACGCTGTACAACCAAGCTTGACTGGTAGCTCGTATCGTATTCAATGATCAACCACTCTTTAAGTCTGCACTTAAAACCCACCTGTTTATAATATAGCCATTTCCATATGATTCAACTGCATTGGTCCTATTTTAATCTGTTTTTATGTTGTATTCTTGTAATTTGATGTACCTTTTATGTTCTTTTTGTTTGTTTCTGTTTTGCTGTCTAATCTCCTATTATTGTACGGTGTCCTTGGGTGGACAGAAGGCGCTTATGAAATAAAATGTATTATTATATTATTATATAAGTCTGTGATGATGGGGGCAGTTTACACTATTCTAGTTTGTTTGCAATCATTGGTTTAGTTAACTTTGGGAGGTGGGCATGACTAACCAGAGACATTGAAAACCTCTTGTGGAATATGAAGCAACATAAATAACATGATTATGGCTAAGCCCTGTCTTGAAGAGGGCCCTTGTGTATAAAACCTAGTTTCAGTATTTTCATTTAGTGTTTTCACATGTTGCCAATCCTTAGTTAATTTGTCGTGATTGAGTTCCTACACAGCATATCTGGGTTATTCACAAACAAAGTAAACAGGTTTAATGAGCACGAGGAGGGTTATATGGGGGGTTAACAGGGGGCCATATCTTATTGTGTCCCAAGGCCCCCTAAGTATGTCAGGTCTGGCGATGTTGTATTATTGCTGATAGGGAAGGGCAAAACCAGCTCTCTTATCTGATCAGTTATCTTTTTGCATGTCTGAATTCAAAATAGTTTCCATCAGATGATGACACCAGTGTCACCTACCAAACCTCAGTTTTCAGTTTTTTTGTGTATGTGTGTAGGTAAGAGTCGAAAAGGTCAATCTGTCCACGATGTGCTGTTATACAAACTTTAGCAACATGTGGTTCACATAATGAAAAGAAACCTTTGGAGTATTATGAACAGGAGGAATAGATAATCAGAGCATTGTTGATGTCTTTTTAAAAATGGTTGTAGTGTGTTTTTATCCCTTAGTTCCACAAAAGAATGCAGAAATTGTGTCCAGTAGTTTAGCTGAAGATTACTTTAAATTGTTGGTAAATTAGAAATAGAATGTAGGTTATGTTTGTTTTTTTCTCACTTTCTAATCACAATTATTTGGAAGGAAAAAAGTTGCCAGTATTCTAATATCTCCACAAGATGTCAGTATAGCAGCGCACAGAGCAATGGACCCAGACGTACTGTATGTTTCACAGTTGTACTCAAGGGAGTATTATTAATATTGTTGTGCTCTTTAAGAAGTGATTGCTGGGATTTTGGCCTCTCCTAAGGGCATGCACACTTCAAAGTGTTAAACCGGCAACATAAACCCCGGGCTCATCCCTCTTTTTTCCAGCTGATCCAAAGTGCGTCCTCAGCACTTATCAGACCATTTATTTCATGTTTTCCCAGACCTCTGAGATGTTACTTATTTTTAGTTAACCATAATTCTGTCGCCTACACACTGCCAACAGTGTGAAAAATGTTAAACCACGAACATAAATTTTCCTTCAAGTATCTTATGATGGCAGGTATCTGCACGGCCCTATAGTCATAAAAGCATTATCATGAATGAAGAAAAATACGCAGCATGTCAGTTAATCAAAAACATCCTATACACAAACAAGAACTATACATCTGTGCAGCCTCATTGTGTTACTACACTGTATAGGGTGTGGCAACATTGACCTTAAAGTTGTTCAAAGTCAGCTGCTAATAGTCATTAGTTTAATGGTTGGGTGCTAAATGGACTGAAGTCATAATAGGCGCATCGGTTGAAGAGATGAAACGGTAAAAATGAACCTGAAAGATGTTCTTCTATGGTTTTGTAACATTTTGAAAAACAGCACGTCTTTCAGCAATTATTTGTGTTCTCAAAAATACATTCGCAGAATTTTTTTTTTATTATTATGCTTACAGGCTCTGTCTTCTGTCCAGATCTTCTGAAATAAAACAGATTAAATCTTCTACAACGCAACATGCTTTCCCTTCTATTTAGTTTTCTTTTTATCGTATGAACAGGAGTTCACCATTCATTCTGTGCTGTACAACTGTTAAAACATCCCTTTTATAACGTGTATACTGCATATTTTGAAGATCTATTTATGCCACCTATTTTGTTTGGATGTGAACGCTAAGTATAGATGGAGATGAAGAGTAAGCTTTTGAGAATTAAAATAAAACACAGTTTTAAAAATTATAGATGAGAATACCCTCTGTTCCACATCATTCTGCACAATCATCACTAGATTAATACTATATACCAATAGTATACCGCGGAGAAGAGAAATGTACATTCCTTGTGAAATATTCTTTCTTACATTCAGTGCCCAAAATCCATGCCAATAAACACAAGTAACGTCTCTGTGGCTGCTTTGAGAAATTGGTCTCTGGAACAGCTTCTAGGTTAATTTATTCTGTATCGGGCTGGCAGTATGTGTACTGTCACCACTTTTAAACTTGGGGCAGGGCACATTTTGTGTGCAAGACTGCCTAAGATAACTTCTTATGGCTCTTGGATGGCTGCTGCCGGTTGATTCTGGCAGGCCATGGACAACCCGTTTATTTGTTTTGTTTGTCCCGTGAGTTCTTGGCTGGCCGTTCAGGGTTCTGTTTGGCCTCAGTCCCGTTTGGCTTCTATTTCTGAAACCCAAGTGGCTCTTAATGAAGCTGGTAGGGTTGGCATGGCCTCAGCAAACCCAAGCTGATCAGACCCTTCTTCTTCTGCCTTGGCCCACCCACTCCATTTGCTCCCTCTGGCTTCCTAATTTAGTAACGGTGGGTAAAAATTGTGCTAACGAACAAGGTCTGGTATGTCAGGCTGGCGTCCAGAGAAGAGGGAGAGAGGGAGGGAGGGGGTGGGAGAGGAGAGAGTGAGAGGGGAGGGTGCTGTTTTCACAGCAGGCACCCAGTGACAGGGGTGAGTCACTCAGACCTCTCTTACATCTGTGTGTTTGTTTGTATGTGTAGACATTCAAGAGAGCGTGTGGGGGGTGGTGATGAGTGGCGGGGGTGAGCACTTAAAATTTCTCACCCTTGCCAAACTCCCTTCAAACACTTCTATCATTCTTCTGTTTTTACAACCACACTGCGAGACTGCAGAGTAGACTATGCTATACAGAGCAAACGGACAAATTACTGAAACATTGTGTTTTCATCTTAATTACAATCTAAAGATGTTTTTCACACTGTCTGCAGAGGCTAGCTCCTGGAAGCGACATGCTTTTAGAGTTGTTTCAGCTAGGCAGCATAGGGTATCATGTAAGACAGTGTTTTTGTGGTATTTAAAGCCCAAATGTTAAATTCTCCCTTGAAACATTAAACCGAAGAGAGCAGCGTTAGGAGCTTGTTAGCTCATGTAGCTTTCAGATATCCTCTCCACAGACCTGTGGTCACATCTGTAACATTTGGGATTTTTTTTTTTAAAATAAGGCTTTTAAAAGGTTGATGAGTTAATACGTAATAGATCTGTTGTTGTTACATCTTTGACATTTTAACATGATATAGGATGGGCTGATAGTAATAGCATTTAAATTCAAATCAGTCTTTAAGAGGTTTTTGGCTGCATTATCTTCCTCCAGCAGCTTGTTTTTTTATTTTTTATTTCTCACATGATTCCTCAGATCTATGAACCTTTCACCACTCTCTGGAAAAGACAAGAATCCACGTCATAATCCAGGTATTCCTTTAAAACTATGACACAGATAAAGTATGACACCATAGTGAACATTTTGGGTTTGTACTGATGCAATTTCTGTACTGTGTAGCATCAGTGAGGACTTACTGGATCTGTAGGGTAACCTTTTTACATGTGAACTACAGAGCTTCCTGTTAAGCTCTTTGCATACTGTAGGGTCAGCTACAAACCATGCAGGCAGCGGAAGAAAACATGTTTTTAATGTATGTTTACCCTATACACCTCAGACTTTCCCCTTTTCCATGGAACCTTCCACAAACATTAACAGTGAATAACTTTATTGAGGCTATTTCAGTGAAGACCGATGACAAGTAGTGCCAGTAAACTTTCATGTAATCCTACATGTCTCTAATATTTTATTCTAAGTCTAAATGCCAGGCTTGCTGTTAATTGACAGTGTTAGCCCTTAAAATAATTGTAATATTATGGTATAGAACTTTTTTTGCTATTTTGCAGCCTAGTGCACTGCCTGAGCTGAGTTTTACTTCATTTCATCTGTCAAGACACCATAGAAATATGCCCTTAAGTGCTTGCACTTGCCCTTCCTGTTCACAGTCTAAGAGGCTTATTGCAACCTTGTCAACTTCACTTGTAAACCTAAAGCTTTAGATGGAAACAAAAAATGTCGTGTCTGTTGGAAGGTGTCAGCAGCGAAAATGTTGATTGTATCATTGATAAAAAAATCATATGTTAGTCACAAAAATGTGTTTGCATCTGTTGCACAGAGACCAGAGGGGGAATTTCCTCAACTTGTGTGCTGAACTTTGCTACTCAACCGTGTGGCCACAAACCGGCTAGGTAACAAACCACACTGCCCCCCAGCATGCGCATGAACAGTGTGTGTCGCTGAGCTAAATCAGAATAAAACACAATTAACATTGTATTCTTTGGTATAATTTTCATGCATCATTATGAGTTAAAAGCATATAACATCTTTTCATATTGTTTTACTTTGACATGAGTGTTTTCCCTCAATAAAATAAAAAACAAAATCATCCTTTGCAAAACTATCTCTTTGGACTTTATAGCAAATTCATACAGAGATAATTTGTTGTTTGATTGTTCACATTTAGTCGTGGGCTAACAAGGCAACTGAGACCAGATATTATCATGTCTTAATGTACAACCTCTACCCAGCTTTGCCTGCTAATGCAGGAATGTGCCAGTCTTGCATGACAAAAAACAACACTCACGAATCCAATTCTCCGACAAGTGAATACCTACAAACTAATTTTCGATGTGCACGAACCATCAATCTTGTCTGCTTATAGTATGTCACAGTTATTTCTTAACCACAAACTAGCACCTAACTTTTATACAGCTGTCCCCACTTCCTGTGTTAGTTAACCCACAGCCACCTCTCAGCAAAGACCCCTTTTCACAACAAATAGTATTTAGAGGAAGAACTGATAGATGAGATGGTATTTTTTTTATTTTTATTTATTTGGATATAGTATTAGACAGCTTTCTGCCACCAGCCACTAGAGCCGTTCTGGAGTTAATCATGTGCCAACCTGTATGAGACTCTGATACTCCTGTTTTTATCACTGAGAACATTATTTTCAACTGAAATCCAAATTTGGCAAAAACGATGCAGTTTTATAGCTGTTAAATTGCAGGAGTGATTAGACAGTTATCCTATTCTGATTCAACGTCTTCACATCGCTACGCTTCAGATAAAGCATGTTATTTGCACCATAGAATAAGAATGTGTTTCTGTACCTAATCAAAGTATTTGTGCAATAATTCTGCTGTTTAGAAGTAGAAACAAAAGCCAGACACTTAAGCCAGGCACCCCTTCCTTTCAACTGACTGAAGCTGTCCACAGCAAAGACATGATAGTCACCGTGCGATAAGATAAGCTCTTTTTCCATCCAGCAGCACCGTTCCATGCCGTGCTTTGTTTAACAATAGTTTTGTATTCAATGTGAATTGTCCCTGCTATGGCAAAGACTTAGAATGGCTTAAACTTATGTTTATTCTTACGCAAACCTTGGCCTAATTTTAAGCATATGCGGGAAAAACAAATCTACTATTGTTTCACCGCTAAAGCTTCTTTCTCTTTTCTTTCAATGTCAAAATCAAAGTTACGGAGAGCTTTGTGGTGATATTGCCATTCTTTGTTTAGACAATGGCGCACTAACCAATAACTGTGTTTTGTATGCTGACAGCGTGTACGTTCCTTCATAATTGCAGTTTTAGCAGCACTGTGCAGGAGATATGTGTTGGGGGAGTTTCATCTTCTTCCAATGGCCCTGCATCGTGCTGCTAAAACATGGATCGGCAAGTGTTCGCAGACATTTCTACCATAATGTAAGGGGCGTGTTTGTACTCTGCACCCTGAAACCAAAACACCACAGGCACACACATGCGCAAAGATATGGAGGAAGGGCAGCTCCTTGTCCTTGGTACGCCATAATCCAGCCTTTGAACCCGATCATTCTGTTGTCAACCAGGGGAAAGTTGCAAGTTACGCATTCACTTACTCCTGCCGCTCACAATTATGTTCTTTATGCCACAGGAACGTCCAGCATAAACACTTTTCCCTACTTCTCTGACTACATGTGTAAAATGATCAATCTGTCGTTTTTTCCTTATATAATATATAATATATAATCTAGATGCAATTTAATGTCCAAAAAGTCAGTCAGTCATTTGAGGACTTTTTTTCTGATGTAATAATGAAAACTTTCTGCCCCCAAAGTATGCCTCAAAAATGAATGGTGGAATAGAATATCAAACATGGCGTGTTTGTCACTTACCTTTGACTATTAATGTGAATGAGAGGCTAATGTCTGCCTGTGGTTCTCTGACTTTGTGGCTCCTCGCTGACTTTGTTCAGGTAAGTGCAGGTTGTGTGATGCAGTGGTATCAATAATGGAAGAAAGGCATCCCCCTCCCTCTGGCTGCTATTGTGTCAGAGGAGGCTCTCGTGGATGGGAGAGATTGATGAAGAGCACCAGGGAGAGCGTCGGAGCGCCTACCTCACAGCGGTGCAACCCGAGTGCTCCCCCTGACACTGTTCTGAGCCCCCCCCCCTGAGCTGCAGCGCCTGGCGCTCTTTAAATGACCTTCAAATTAGCCTTATTTTTCAGGGCCCTAAACCCTTCAGGGTCCTTCCTGGAAGGATGGTGGGTCGTGTTCTCACTCTCTTTCCTGCTTTTTCTTTGTTTTCCTCCTGTTGACCACAGATGTACTAGAAAACAACTGAGGAGAGCTTGTGTGACAAAGCTGACTCTCTTTGTGCTCTGAATGATGTATTCAGACAAGTGAGTTGTTGTGGGGTATGCAATTACACACAGACACCACTTAAACACTTTTTTTCTTTCATTAGACCTTCTCTTTCAAATTCAACAAATCCAATTGTCACACTCACACCACACTCATTTCGGCATCTGCAGACGATGATACATGTGGTGTTTTGAGAGGTTTGTGTGCGTGTGTTGGATGGGAGTCACAGTTGGAGCCTTCTTCCACTACTTCACAGAACAACTTCTGTCAAGCCAGCCATCCATCACTAAGCTGTGGTTTATGTACACACAGCAGGTCATGCTGGTCCTCTGTCCAACCTGATGCAGGCTCTTGATTATCCATTTGCATTAGGAGAAAACCCCCTCTCTAATGGAACTAAATGACTCAGACGGCTGCAATTTGTAGGGTTATGCTTTGCTTTTAATGGAATGGTTATCTGCAAGGCTTTGATTTACAAACTTTTTCAGCAATTTTCATGATGATTTGCTCAGAATTTAGGTTTATTATGGGGAGACAAATTCCCTAATCTCATTACACGTATGACAAAAATGTGTAAAAGCGAAAATGGCGTGTTCCAATTCTCTGCTAAAAGAAAGTTGGACAGTCTGCTTCAAAGAAGAATGGACTGACAAATCTGCATGAATTCCTCCCTGCAACAGCCACAAGACCCATGTGCTTAATATGCCAGAGGCTATAGCTGTGATGTAGATTTCCAATTTGAAATGGTTATGAGACAAAGCATAGGAATTTTGAAGAGAATTTTTGAAATTTAAAGGTAGAAACAAAAAAATGATGCACTCAAATCGTCATATCAAGCTGCGAGCAGGATTCTTGTCACATCTAACAACAAAAAGCAACAGAGTGCTCACTTAGAGTGGCATGGATTTTGGGTAAACACAAGAAGCCATTCTCAGATGCAGAAATAATAAGAGAATGCATAACTGAAGTGATGGACACAATGTTTGAAGGCAAACAAAAAGAGGAAATTAAAGCTAAAATTAAGCAAATCCCCCTCTCAGATTCCACAAATTATATTTTATTTCTGTTCATATTTTTGTTGTTTTGAATAAAAAGGACATTTTCTTTTGAATATTACAGTATTTCGCATGTGGCCTGACCGACCTCAATAAATGGACTTTTGAGTCATTGAAAAAAATCTTTGTGGCCCTTTTAAGATTTGTATTTGAGTACCCCTGTTCTACAGCGAATGAAAGAAACAAACACTTGTGTAATCACAATGTGTGATGTGAGTTTAGTCTTAGCTGATGTTTTAAATGTTCCTCTTACCTGCGTGCACAGTAGCATAGCAGCCTTAAAGGTGACCTTATACAGTACAGGCATATGTTGCACCCTTTTGGGAAAAGCTTTGACTTTTGTTTCATTTTTATTACACTGGGGTGAAGCCTTACTCCCAAGAAGACAATACACCTCCACACAGTACTGGCATTATAAATTTTATTTGCACAAGTGGCAATTTGTCATGGAAAGCTTTTTAACATCCTCTTCTTTTTTTAACTGACCTTGTACAGAATAGTGCTTGGAAACTTTTAACTCACCAAGTGAAGATAATGTAGTGACTGCACAACACTCAGATACCCCTCTTGATGTATTACAAAAGCGCAGCTATTTCTTTTCATGATAAATATTATAGATAGAGGTAAAAAGACAGAAAATTAAAATCAAAATTCAAAGGAGTATCTTCTCTCTCCAGGTTCCCTTTGCTTGTTTTTGACACCCTGCCAAACATTTGGAGCTAATTCTCCATCTATCGTGATGGAAAAATCGACAGGCGGGATTGTAACTCACAGGCAGTGGGAGAGTTAGAGAGCAAACATCAAGGGGAATCAAGTTGGAAAACATAATAAGTCATCGCGTTAGCTGTGGAGTGAAAGAGATGGTGTGAAAATAGGCAAGAGGACAGCCAGAGGTGGGGCATGACTGATGGCTGGGTTGGATGGGGGCTTGTTGCTCCAGAAGGGCAAACCTGACCTGATTGATTGGCCAGTATTTCAGAGAGGCCCTCATGCCCATTTGCTTATGATGTTGGAATGCTTTGGTAGCATTTTGTAGAAGGAGTAAAGACAAATGATGAAAAGCAGCCAATATGTGCTATAAAATGATTGAGGATAAATTAGGAAAGAGAGAGAGAAAGGCCATGGGAGGAGATCATGATGGTATTTAATTTATTTAAATTCACTGGAAACCCAGATCCACAAAAGCCTTTTAACTATGTAGTTTAGGATCTTAAGGTCTTAGCATCTAAAAACATTAAGAATTAGTTTCAAACCAGGCTTGCAAAATTGTCATTTAAGTTTATTAAGACATTTAAAAAAATACACTAGTTGTCCTATACAACAAAACCTCAAACAAACTCTCAAGAAAGAAAATGTTCTTGCACCTGTTTTTCCTTATTAAATAAAAAATACAACTGCACACCTTCTAAATTCAAGTTTCTCTCTTTTACCTAAACAGAAACAAAATAAAACTCACCAAACAACAATCCACAACTCTGGTTTGGTTGGTATAAATTCACAGTTTGCAGAGTGACAGGCAAAAATATACTGGTAAATTACTGGCTGATGAGTTCCCCATCAGAAAGGGCTGTCTGGCAGCGAAGTAAAGAAGTTTAAATATTCTACACATAGCGTATAATTAAACTGATATTGATTCTTTGTTTTGCCTACTCCCCTGTCCACAACCCCTGCTGTAGTAACATCATTCATTTTATGCTTTTACTATGCAATGCACTTCATTTCAATAGTTTTTTTTCCTGTTTTGCCTGCCCAAGTTCAATATAAAATTGTGACAGTTTCAGTTTATCTCTTCAGTGAACATGCTTCTTTCTTCTCCCTTATTTCCAAAGTGGTGTCGATCATGTTTTCACAGAACTAGGCTATGAGGAAAACAGAAAGCAATCCTGACTTTGTGACAGCAGCACAAACAATAATACCACTTGGAAATGCTAAGAGGGGAACTTGAAAACTTGTCTGTTTCCACTTTAATTGAGCTAATTTGATAATTAGTGCTATACGCAAAGTGCAGCTGAGGCTGGCAGTAGATGAAAAGTTAAAGGATCAAAGTTAATACAATTTATCCTGAATGTCTGCACCAAATTTCATGGCAATCCACCAAGACTTGTTGAGATATTTCACTAAAACCACAAATGTCCACCTACTGGTGGCACGCGAAATCAATTCAGGGAATTACCAGTCAGTACGATTTATCCTACTGAATCATGCCATGTGTGCACATGTGATAGTTGTTAGATATGTTGTTGTTAGATATCGGACCAAAGTGGAGGATCCACAGGCCGACTATGCTGGTAGCACGGCTAAAGACAATTTTTGCTTTATTAGGCTTTACATTTGTCTTGTCTGTTTAATTTTCTCTAGCAGCACTCACTTCATTACAGTATAATAATGAGAGGCTCATGTACTTCGAGGGTTTTATTGCATTAAACTTCATATCTAATCCCCCCAGTCTCTCCTGAATAGTGTATGGCTCTGTTCCATGAACTACAACAGAAAGAAACACTTACATTAGGAATGTGCTTCACTGAAGAGCTTTTCTCCATCTGGATAGTGGGGTTGCTGTTTCCTGACTGTCTAATATCTATCCAGAGAGGTTATTACAGAGAGAGGGATATCATGGTGCATTATCCACAGACATGGTATAAAAACAATCGTGGAAATGTACTGAGCACTTTATAAGAACACGACCAGCTGTTTGGCTGTTTTAAAGGAGGAAAGAGGATACATGCTGCTTCCACGTTGCACTTTTCCTCTGCTTTTGCCTCTTTGAACTAACTTCAAACATTAGTCAGTGTGTGTTTAGTGTCATGCCAGCCATGTGGATGGCATATGCTAACATTGCAATTGGGCTTGCTTGTAGGTGTGTGTGCGGTGACCAGTAGCTCTTGGTTATGTCCCTGAGATGTAACTTTGATGTGAGGTGGTGGATGGCAGTGGTGGAAAGGTGATGACTGAGGTAAATGTGTGTATGGAAACAATTCAGTGTACAACAGTAGCCACATGAAAGGCCCCTTTGTGGGGCTCTGCTACCTTACAGATGGTCAGCTTCCCTCATCCATTAAATAATAACAGTACTCTGATCTCTCCCTGGGCCAGATGTGCTGAATCTATGATGCTAAATGGAAACAAATCAGGCAGGCTTTACTCTTTAATTGAGCACTGGAGTGTTTATTTTCTTGAGACTGTCATAATAGACTTCAAAATTCCCATGAAGACTCAACTGTGAGGGCAGATTAGCCCATTTAGCACCTCTAGACAGTATTTTCCACATGAGACGAGTCTTAAGTGCAGTTCTGCTGGTGGCAGGACTTCCACACGGGACTGGCCACATCTTTAGTCACTCCTTATTTCTGCTCTGTGATCTTGCACTTAGAAGCACCCCTTGTAAAAGCAGCCGTCGCGGGGAGGTCGCCCTGACATCTTTATCATAATTGCCCTAAATACCCCCATTAGAGAAGCTAGCCAGTATCCTCAATAACACTAGTCATCCCTGGTTGCACTGGTGCATCTAATTGCCTGGGCCTTTTTTGAAAGATTGCCTGACATCAGCACGGCTCCCTGTGGGCTGGCCCTCTTCATTCTCTGCCCAGCAAAGCATATCGTTATCGCAGCCAGCAAAGAGACCCGGCCTCCCTGCTCCTGGATAATTAACTGTCTGGCTTAACTGCATAATGGAAAAAGGAACATCGGAGGTATGGTAGTTATTCAAGCAGGCCTTGGAGAGGAGAAGTATAAGACAATACTGGGGTCAACCGTGCTCGCCATCTTTCTTTGGGATGGGTGATAATGTAGAAGGATAGGAAGTCATATTATAAGCAGAGGCTAGTTATGGAGGATTGGTTTCATATGATAATTAGGCCCATATGCTAATTGCAGAGGAAGCTGATGAATTCCTCCAGCCCGACTCTCCACTCCAGTGCCGGCTCTTCTATCGGCTGTCCCCAACGTCCCCCACTTCAAAGGCTCAAACCATCTTTACATAGCGCTACATTTGTTCTGTCTCTTTCTGCTTCACAACAACAGTCCCTATCAGTGTGTAACCCCCTCCAAAAATAAAAAGACAAGAACAGCAACAGTAGCAACAGCGGGAGGGGGAAGTAAAGGGGCGTCTGCCGTTGTTTGACATTTACAAGTCTCTTAGTGAAATGCATGATGCACATCCTTGTGAGTGTGTGCGCGCAAGTGTAATTAGAACACGGCAGGCATGTGTTTGTCTTTGTGTTCTTGTATGGTGGAGGTATCAAGGACAAGTGCATTAATGAGCACCTGGAGAGGAACAGCTTGTGTCTCCTGGTTAGTGTGACCGCGAGCAGGGCGCAGACTCCTTCACTGACTCAGATGACGTGACTGATGGAGGGGGAGGTTTCTGTCAGATCTGGGGCACTCCCAGGAGCTGCAGTTTGTCTCGGCTGACAACAACGCTCACCAAAGGGGCCCCCATCCCACACATCAGCTGGAAAGGTGAGAGAAGATGTTGTCCTTCCCTCTGTACTTAGAGTCCTATATCTCCTCCCTTTCAAAATTCTTATATATTTGTAAATTTGCGTCTTCTCTCAACATCCCTTTATTCTGCAAAAGAAAGACATGTAAAGGTAAAGTCACAACTGCACAAAGTTCAAACATAAAACATATAATGTGCTATATGTTCATACGATCATACTGCTATGTTCATACGGATGTTTTATGAAGTAAAAATGATCTAGTCAACACACTTTTAAATCTAGATTTCTATCAAATCCCCACATGACATATTAAAGGATGATGTCCATAAATTGTTTTTTTCACACCAAAATATATACATTAGATATTTGTTCTGTATTCTCAGTCTCCAGTTGTAAAAGTCAAACCATATCTTCATCAAAAGTTTGGTCAAATAAGGATGAAATGAATATCTCCCATGCTGTATTGATATTTTCTGAATGGCAAAAGAACAAAGAGATAAAGTCATATCCTCAGTTACATATGGATTGAACAGGATGCACGTGGAACCAGAGATATGAGACGGCAGCTGGATTTTGGCAATGCTTGAAAGTGCACCAAGTAACCGAGTCCAGCCCATAATGAAAAAAATAAAAGCTCATACGGAGTCATCCATGCCACTTAACAATCATAACAGTGTGTTTGTGCTGTGACATTGATAATAAGTGTCTTATTAGATTTGCTCTGTGGTATTACATTGCACTGCTAATAGAATTACATTCGCACTGCTAATAGCATTACATTCACTCAAGTATCTCACATCCTCATCAATGCACAACAACACAATGTCCTGTTTTGTTCCCTGCAGTAGCCCTAACATGAAATACAAAAATGTACACACATCACTACACTGAAACAAATGGCTTTAGCCTGCATCTGATATAGTGCATGAAGCCTTCACCAGTGCTACAACCATCTCTCATTCAACCAAGATGTTTGATGCCACTTACAGGTTTCATCATTGCCATGGAAACAGCAGTTGACAAAATAGCTGTCCTGGACCTTTGATCATATCACATGATCCTCATCAGTTCTATATAGATGATAAGATTTCCGTTTCTTTTGAGTACTTAATGTTGGCTATAAACAATGAAAACTTAAGATCCACAGACTGGCGATCAGCTGATGAAGATCATGTGATATGATTTACAGTTGTCCAGAACAACGACTCAATGGAACTACCCTTGTAGTGAGAGTATTTTATCAACAACAGCATGTTTGCTCTGATTGTGTTCTGTAATGAAAGGAGGCAAAACAAAAGGCAGACATGACAAATATTTAGCTGTACTCTCGCTGAAGTTTTACGAGTTCTAGTCAGTGATGGGTTTTCCAGGTTTCAGTCTGATGGTGTCAGAGCCACTGGTTTTATAGGTACAATGGCCCTCTACAACAGCTTTAAACACATGATACTCATTATAGTAGAGAATCTCTTCAGCTGTTCAGGGAAAATGAAGCTCGGAAAATTGGAGCAGCATACCACACACTCCTTCTCTTCTCTGTGACTTCTCATTGCCTGCTTTTTATTGAGCACACTTGGGTTTGGTGAACTAAACAGTGAAAAAGAAGAACAGTCTCGAGGTGTTGAGATTGTTCTCTCTTTTAACCTGAGACAGGCCTTTGAAGTAAGTTCTCCATCCAGTCAGACTTAGTGCATCTGCTTTGACTGCAACGTGTTGGGAGTATGCTGTTTGAAATTTGCAGAACTGGATCTGCAAACAGTGTCACAAAGAGTGCCCACAGACTTGATAAGGTTATTGATACAGTACTTTATCCTCGTAGTTTCTCTATTGAAAATCCCCAGCTGAGCCCACGGGGACATTTGTGCTTGTGTTACAGCTGCCCATGTTTACCATCCTCCACCTCAGGCTCTTTCCACTGAGAGAAAGATGCTGGCTAGGGTGCAACTCTGCAAATCCCACCTGGATGTGGCATTTGTAATAAACAACCTAAGGGCATGGCTGCCACCCTTTCTCTTTTCACTCCCAGCGCTCCTCCTCAAGCCCCTTCAATGCTGTTCATAAGCTCCCCAAACAACCTCTAATTTGTGTCTTGATTAGTGCCGTATAAATTGTGGTGTGTTGTTTCTTAAGTAACTCCATGGGTAACATTTGACATGGCTGCTTCATTGCTTTGCTCTCTTTTTCTGTCTCTTTCACACACATGCACAGCACACTCACTCTTCATTACTGTGATAGCACATGAGGGGGAAGATATAGTTATTCAGGGAATTATCTGCCTCATTGGTGCCATATCTCATCCCATGCTTTTCTGCCAAATGGCCGTGTTTCCATGGAGCCTGCCTGTGTTTACTGTGACGTGCCATGGCAGAGCCCTTTCTGGTACAGAGGGACTTAGCACACAGCAGTGGAGGGTATTTCAGTCCCCGTTTGGAGTTTTGGGGCTTACTTCTACAGCTCTCCCCTCTCCTCCCACCTGCTCTCCTTGCTGTTCCTTCGCTGGGTGCCTGTGTGGCTGTGTGCTGGTGCTCCTGGCCCTGTTCTTAGACAGACATGGCTAATTGAAAGGGAAGGCTGCTCTCTGCTGATCAGCTCTGACAGCAGTGTCTTGCCAGAGGTGGGTGTGCTCACCCCATGCTGAGAGTTTTCACAGCAAAATAACAGTGCTGTCGCGAAAAACACAGGCCGTGCCACGATTACCCGGGCAGCTTGCCAAAGGAGCCAGATGAATTTTGCGGACAGAAGAAAGAGGGGAAACCCACTTTGTCTGCTCTACGACTTTAGGGAGGAGAGCTGTGCCAGCATTTAGTGAAAATCTAACAGGCAGTCTCCCATTTCATGCAGGGTTAGAATAAAATGAAACCTCATCTTTTTTTAAAGAACGCAACAATCATGTCTGATCACAGATGTACAGAACGTCATTTTGTGTTGATTTCCAGTGTTACAGAATAAAAAGTACTATTCAGGAGTTAACAGCTTGTCATTGAAGCTATACTGTATATTGTCTATATTGTTTTTATACTATTATATTGCCTCTTGTTATTGAAATTATACTATTTTGTTTTACATGGATTAAAACAAAAAATAAACACGTAGGAAATTTCGTCTTAGACTAAAAATATGAATTTGTGTTACAGGTCCAATAGGTCCATTATAAGTGCCTATATTTATGTATATCTAATGCCAAAATGAAACGTTTCATGGAGCTGTAAAAGAAAGAATTCAGAACTGTGATCCCGTTAATGTATCATAACTGAATTGTTAGGTGAACTATCCCTTTAAGTCACAGTTAATTTCCCTCACCCAACAGATCATTTTCATTTGCTTCAGGTTCTCAGGATAAACAGCACCTCTTTTAAACTTTTGTCTTGTATTTTACCCCCTTGCAGGTCTTTCCCACTGCCCATATCAGAGGTGCCATGATCCAGTGTGACTTGATGCACCAGGACAGGCTGGGACCCCTTAGCAGGCCCACAGTGGACAGCTGTGATTACTGCTGACAATAATTTATGGTCCCCTCTGATTGAAAACATGAGAGCAGGAGATAGAAAGGCTGGTGCGGAGTCAAGGCAGCACCTTAAGATATAAAACTGAGGCCACAGCTGCTGTCAGAAACAGGACTCCTGCCAAGCTCTGCAGGCCTTCTGCCCATCCAGACAAACACAAGCTCTCATTTTCCTCTCTTTTCTTTATATTTCCCTTCCTCCTTTTCTTTGTCCGGTAATAGTCCTCCACTACATTGTCTCAGAATTTCTATCCTGCAAACACTTCTCTTATATTTTGTCCTCTTTTTTCAACTTCATGCCATATCAACCTAAATGTCCAACATAATATGAAGGTATGCTGTAATTGTGTGAAATGAAAAAGGAACAAATACTTATCCACCCCGGCTGATCAGGTGTCTCTCCAGTGAGCTTTTCCAGCCTTGAGATTACCACGCTAATCCTAACAATAGCAATGTGCAGCTGGTTTGAACAACTATCTGCACCATTGTTTATGTTGTCATTGCTGGATCGCACTCATGAGGAGTAACCATTTTAGTGGATTCGCATTTACTATTTCAATGCCACATCCAGGGATGAAGAGCTCTTTCTCTAAAATGAAGTATGTTCTGGGTATTATGTTCTATTTTCAAAAGAGGCATTGAACTAAAGAGAAGGAGTAGCAAAGCCCTTGTGAATATGAAACTGAAATTCCCTAGATTGAATTGTAAAAGATTGAAATGGAATCAGATAGGATAAAAAGATTTGTTTTTAAAACAGGTTATCTCTCTTTGCCTGTATAAAATACATATACATATATACACACATACATAAATTCATATGTATTCATTTCTTTCATTTTTCATTTTTTTCTCAGAAATTAAATTCTGGTTATAAAACAATTCTGGTTTATAACAATATTTATGTTTATTTTGTTCTATAAATTGTCTTCTTTTTTCAACTTCATGTAATTAGTTCCATTTTGTACATAGTAAACATAGTAATATATTTAGTTTGTTATGGGGGCATTCATAGTGAATTATAATGTGTTAATAATGTTTTATGACTCACAAACACACATTAAAGACGTGACAATTATAGTTTTGGTGTGTGTCCTATGGATGTTTGTGACTAGAGGTTGACTGGTAATATATCACCTATTCTCACACACACTTCTACAATTATTTATACACATTAACGCACCAATGGCACAGCCTTTGGGAGCAATTTGGGGTTCAGTATCCTGCTCGAGGACTCTTCAACATGCAGACTGAAGGAGCTGGGGATCGAACCACCGATTATCTAATTAATAGACTCTACCTCCTGAGCCAAGTGACTTTTATGTAAGACACTAATATGCAGAAACAGTTGATTGTTGAGGTGTGTATAGGTGAGTAAAGGTAGTCATAATGTATATACGCCCTATAATCAACTCCTAATTTATAATCACATTTATGATGTTTGACTGTTGATATAGTCCGTGAGAAATTAGCAGGCCTTACATGTGTTTATGAGTGTAGTCATAAAACATTATGAATGCATTATAATTCACTGAGAAAGCCCCCATACCACACTATAGATGTGGTCTTCATATAAAGTGTTGCCATGTTCTCCTAAAGGCATATTTAATTTGAAAGTCTCTCTCTACCAGTCTGTTGGCTACCTGTAAAAATAGCATCTCAGTCTAAGGACGGAGTATGTTTCCTCTCAGAGCACAATGGGTTTCAGCAGCCTCAGAGTTATGTCAACAAGAGAGCTAATGGAATCCCCCCAAAATTCAAAACGACTTTCGTCATCGTTGCAAAAACATTTTTTATCCACACGACGAAGATTAATAACAAAAGACAAATATGTATTGACTGCTATATTGTCGACCTGTACAGTATACGTACCCCAATTTTTCCAATGTGTGTTGGGACAGGTGCCAACTTCCCATGACCAAGACGATAATCTGATATAGAAAATGGATGATATAAAAATCACAACATCATCAAATTCATATATTGATTTATGGTTATTCAGCTTACAAATCCAAAATGTTAAGTTGTGCTTGTGCCGATTTAGTGGGTGTGTTGATTATGTAAACCAATCCGTGATGAAAACAGAGCAGTGATGCATATAAACAGTGCCACTATGGAGCCAGTGTTCCACCATTAAACACATTTACATTGAACCCTGATGTTCTCTGAGAACTTCCAGGGCACAGATCTGCATTCAGTTGCACCAGTGCCTGATAACTGGATGGTCAAAACAGTACTATTTTCCACTTTAAACAATGTGTTGCTATGATTTGGCAACATTGAACGTGACCTTGACTGACAGATCTCTAGAGAGTGGGAGGAAACCACATTAACTCAGATGAACACAGGAACTCTGAGCAGAAAGGGCCGGGGTTAAGAACCAACACCAAGAACCTTATAGCACCAGTGCCAGTTTGTGACCTCAGACAAACTGAAACATGTTCAGTATCAAAAATTATTGGAACTCAAACCTAATATATTTTCTACCGTGCCAAAAACAACTGACTTTCATAGCATTTTACGAAGAACAACCATTTAAATCACAGGACATGTTTTTGCTTTTTTTTGTTTTTGAGTTTTTGAGTATTTTTGATCCAATTTTTAAATTATTTTTTTTTTAACAGGGCTAAAGGACATTATGAAAAGAAGCTTTTTCATTTTGGGGGCTGTTTGAGGGGCACTATCCTAAAATTATTATGTAGTATTATGAAATCTCACATTTTCTTGTGCTTAATGGAGACATAAGCCCTGCTAAAACAGCTGGTTTTATCCACTTGATTATAGGATCAAACTTTGCACTTATATGCCTGAAAACTGCTTTTTGTCTTAATCTCATATGATATGACTTTGTCCCAGAGACACCACAACCATTCATCACTTTGTCACCTCTCACAAGAGACTCTCTGGTGTCTATTTATCCAGCGGAAAAAAAAGCTATACTGTATGTGTGTACTATAACCTCCATAACGTAACACGTGTGATCAACAAAGCGACAAGCAAATGAACTTTACAGAGAAAGAAAGGTGTTCATGTAGGCCGGTTTAACGATATTTAAATGGTCTATTATACCATTAGAAAAAACAACAACAAAGATGCAGAAAGTGAAGTTGACATTATTGCAGCTTTTTTCATGGTTGTTGTCACCCGTTGCTTAACGCTTTTTAGCTCGCAGAAGGCTGATACTATCAGACTTGCTATCTCTATTTCTCTCTCATCTCCTTCTCTCCCCCCCTCCGCCTTCCTCGCTCACATTCACTCTCTGACACCTGCACACGCTCACATGCGCACACATCGATGACATAAAAAGACGCTTTCTGATGAATAAATTTGTATATTTTAGAACCTATCCCTGTTTCAGCAAGTATTCTCCAGAGGCCCTGCCTTCTTCTCTCCTGAGTTCCCCTGCAACCCAGTGGAGTCATTAGTCTGCTTGCTGTGTTGAACTCTTTAATCATCTGTGTGTTACATAAAAAGAGGACTATTCCTCAGTGACACACAACGGCATGCTCAGCTTGGTTGGGGCTTGCTTTGATGTGTATAGGCTGTTGTGTTGTGTCTGCACTATAGGCTTCTTCGGGCTCAGTTTTTCCATTCCTCTGTGGAGGTGAGATAAGATGTCAGTCTTCCTCTTGTTGCAGTAAAGATCTGACTGCAAGTTTATAGTTTGCTTCTAAATAGAAGCATTGGCCCTTTGTAGACTTACATCCTACTATGGTGTAGTCCCAGGTTTGTTCCTGTGCCGACGGCACCTGGCTCATGTTCATTTTTCCTGTGTGAAAGTGAGCTTCTTGCATGGTTCTTATTCTTAAACCCCTGGTTATAATTAACATATTTACAACACTTTATCTACACTTTTAAACATGTTGTATAAAACATCGATATGCGGAAAATGACACAATACTTTGACTGAGAACATTTAATTAAAACTTAATGTACATACAGACACACACCCACATGCACATATACATGTTGCATCAGTGTTCCACAGGGACGGAGGCAGGCGCCTGCCTCCTCGATATCAGGTTGCAGGTCTGTCAGACACAATGGTGAGGAGTTGCCCCGCGGCTCGGCCTGAGAGGGCAGAACAATGGAGCCGCAGTGCAGATGGAGCAGCAGAGGGCACGACAAGCCGATCTGTCAGCCTGGCAGAGCTGCTCGGGCTACTCCGGCCCCAGACCCTCTCTTTGCACATACAATGGAGAGTGAGAGGTCAAGAGCGTGAGGAAATGGAGGGGAATTCCCAGCATGCTATAATAAAATGGAGTCCTCTATTTTGGTGACAGAAGCAATGGGACACAGTTAGGCTACACCCAGAATACATCATAACTTTCAGCGATTACAGTGAAGTCATTTCAGTGGGTCAGCATGCAGCTGGCGATAATCAATTTATGGGTCAGTGGTTCACTTTCTTGCACAACTGCTCATTACTTTTGCATAAAAGTAAATGGCTTGTCTGTCTGACAGCTGAACTTGTACCATGAGTCCATTACCATGCTCTTTTCATGGCCATGGTTACTTTAACATCTGGTTATGAATGACATTTTGAGAGGAAAAAAATTAAATCTGACTTGTTATTGGAATAATGTAAAAGATTTGCGGTGCACATCTAAATGGGCAGTTCAATATGTTGAAAAATAAAATTGAATCACATCAAGCCATGACATCCAATATAGCCGAGTGTGTCTGATCTCCTAGAGCACTTACAGGAAGAAACATATCACTTTAAACTCAATTCTTCTATGAGTTTATACAGCACAGCCATAATATCTCAACTCTTCGCCTTTTATCTCTCGAGCACATGTACACTGCCTCAATCTGTTTAGGGAGGCTAGGCGTTTAGACGGGGCTGTGTGCAAACCGAGGTCCTGAAGACTGCTGCCCTCAGAGTAGTGACTAAGGGGGAGCTAGTGAAAGCCAGATTTTGTTAAAGCTCTTAATAAGGCACAGTGTGATATATAAGCCCGCAGGCGGCAAAGCTCTGTGTGCAAACACTTCAACAACTCGTGTGATAGGGCAATCTGTGTGTGGAACAGCGGATGGCCTAACATCTCTGTTATTTCACACACGACCCTATTTGGCCTCTCTGATATCCTTAATTTGGTAGCTGAATTTGATATAGTGCTGCAAATATTTGCTTAGGCACACATTAACTCTGTTTGCCTGGTATGTTACGATAAACAAACCGCAATGGTGTACTGAATGTAATAAATGTTAAACAGTGCATGCAATTATATACTTCACATATCTGGCCTTCTGCACTGAAAGCATGCTTTGTGGACCCAAGCTCTATTTTGACAGATCGTTATTCCCCTTCCTGACCACCTAGGGTTACATTCAGAAATTAACTGTTTATGAGATGCCTAGGGTGGAGGGCAAAGTTTAGCCCATATTTCTCTGTGAAGAAAATATAGATTTTGACATGAAAATTTCACAGTTCCAGGGAACAGAGAGTACAATAACATGCGAAGAGAAAACAAGTAACACTTTCATGCTTAGACTTAAAAAAGAGTGTGTACTGAATAGCTAGTAGGTTGTTGTTTTATGCTTTGCTCTGCTTTGCCTCTTGTGTCCTTTTTGCCTGCACTGTTCTGCTTTTTGTGCTCTTTCTATGCCCTCACCATTACTGTACACCAGTAGTTTTAGAGAAGTTTTTATCTCCGTTTGCTTTTTTCACCTCCCTGGGTCTCATAAAACCCCTTTTCTTCCTGCCACAATATTGCCTATTATTACTATCCTGTCAGTGAATTACAAGTGAGTTTTTTGTGTCCGAGAAGGCTTTAATAGACGTCAAACTATGATTATCTTGGAGAATCTACATGTTTCATGCAACTCATTTGCATTTAGTTGTTTGTTTGGAAGGGATGCACTTACTATTTCAGTGACATACAACACTTGTTCTTAAGGTTGAATGCACATAGTGTATGTAATGTGATGCCAAAATTATGTGTGTGTATATGTATGTGTATATATATATATATATTATAGAATATAATATATAATATGCAAAATTATGTGTGTGTAATGTATGTGTGTGTGTAGAAGATATATATATATATTATATATATATAGATATATATATATATAATATATATTATATATATATATATATATATGTATATAGATATATATATATATTCAGCCACAAATAAACCTCAAATTTAATACAACTGTGTAGTGAGTGAGTGTGTGAGATCAGTAGAAAGTGGGGCATCAGCGGTCAGCTGTATAAGTCAACATGCTTTTAGCTGTGCTGCTTGCTGAATCAGCTGTTTCTTCCAAAGGATAGTGAATGATCTTAATCCTCTATATCTAGGTAACCTTCTCTGAAGGAGGAAGAGAACAAGAATAGCGCAGACATTATAGTCAGGCAATGTCTAGACAAAGGCAAGAACATATTAATGAAACTACTCATACATGAGTTAAAGATGTTTTGGTTTTATAGCCTAATTTTTTTCTTCAGAGGCGGATAAAGATGCTGGCATTCAACAGCAGAGAAAAATGAGTCAGGGGTCCTGGTTTCATGTTGCAACTTTATATCTTTCTCTGGGAACTCATATATATACCCTGCAGTTTCAGAAAGGCACCAGCAGTTTCTCTTACTTCTTGATAGTTCTGAAGTAAGCTTTTCTCAGGATGGTGACAGCTTGCAGCACTGGTGTGAGAGGAGGAGAAGACAAAGCACTCTGTACTCCGAGGCTGTGTGTGATTAATGACAGAGGTGTGTGTTGCAGTGGGCACCCTCGGAGCAGCTACAGATCAGTCTTCCTGTAAGACAAATCTGACACTCACCAACCCACCGCCCCACCTGCTACCCCCTCACCACCATCAAACCCTCAGCTCCTCACAGCCAAGTGCACCCAGCACGACATCACACTCATAAATCATCCCAAACAAAGCATGTTTAATCTGTGACGCGCAGGCCTGACACGCAAATTTATTACCTGTTGTAGGAAAACTGCATGTGCCCCAGTGAGTCAAGCCTCTATTTACCTTTGAGAAACCAGTAAAATACTGGAAAGACAAAGTCTGCAACAAAGAAAGCTGATGATGGCAGTGCCTTTCAGGCGGAATTCGGGAGACAAAGCCCTGCTTTACTGAACCATCCTGCTGCCTTTTCATGGTGGATGACATGCTTGCACGACTTTCTCGACTGCACTTGCCAAAAAGATTTAGGGATTTTTCTCAAGCACATTTGTAAAACATGAATACCAAATTATCTCTTGTGGATTAGAGTTGGATAGCTGCTCTATGCCTGGTATGAGTCATAATGCTTAGTGAGAACTGGGCACCTACTACCTACAATTGTGCGATATGGTAGGGTTTTAGAAATCAACCATGCAGTAATAGACCATTGTCTAAACAAACACGAAACAGTAAAGTTAGCTCTAACATGTTGCAAGAAATGTGAACCTATACTGTACATTATATTTTAGGCCTCTTAATGTGCCACCTATTAGTTATAAAGGTCTAAAATTAAAAAATAAACAGCTTTTGGAGCTGTGCGGAGAACACTGTCTTCTCTAAATGCTGCCTACAAGCAAACAGTGACAGTACATTCAGATATCTTTAGCTTTCTTGCGATACAGTCTGACAAACCGAATTACAGTACCGTTAGCTTGATGTGGAATCGTAGCTAAAATGCCAAGAAGTACTGGCTGAAAGGCAGAAATTAGAGTGGTCTCTCCCACACATTCCCTTTGGCAGACTCCCTTGATCCTGCTCGTCCTCAACATGTCTTTACACTGTAAATGGTGGGAATGAGAAGTGATGGCACCTGCTGACTGGCTTTGGCAATGTCAGAAACTCACACGTACACACACACACACCACACACACCACACACGTAACAAGGTTTTTGCTTATGATGCAATCATCAAGTCAGAAAATCTGTGAAATTAGCCAACAGTGAAATGCAAAAAGTACAAAATGATCGTTATGCCTCATAGAACATCAAAGTTTCATCCCCTAAAAGCCAGAAAAGACATCTTTAAGACATCATGTATTATTTTTTTAATCGAGCACAACCACCAGTGAAATGTACAACTGACTCTTGTTTAGAAAATAAATAAAAAAACATAGAAAACATGTTCTGATATTTGTTCCATTTAGCTTACAAAAATGTACATTTGTCAGTATGAAATTCACTAATATCACCCAGCGACTTATGACATTGTGAATTATTTGAGTCATTCCAGGTGATTAATTAAATAATACTTGAAATTAGGGACAAAATGAATAATGGTAAGAGCAGTTTCATTCCTGACCTTGTTCAATTTTTAATGAGCTCAGTACAATGGAGACTACATTTTATAAATGGAGCTATAGGCTCATGTGAATATTAGAGATAATTAAAGAGCATGTGTTATTATCTGGATCTCCGCACATCTGCAGGGAAAAAAAATATATAGAGCCCATCAAGCAAAACAAGACAGGGTGGATGATGGGGCTACTCCATCTCACTGTTGATAAGCATACAGCAGTGTGATAAACAGAGAATAATACTTTCAGAAACCCAAGAGACCGGTAATCTCATGAGAGATCATCAGCTCATCATAAAGACCTTTGAATGCTGTCGTTCTCTGCCTGAGGAAGCTCCGCAAAACCTACTGCAGTGTCAAAGTTGTACTGGAGTGAGCTATAAACATCACAGAACACTTGAGAAGTTGTTCCTGACATTAAACCTGGATAACAAATACACTGTAAGTGCATTATTCTAGATTTGCAAAAGAACATTTGACAACCATTGACCAGTAAATTTAACTGGACACCTCTCTACTGACCCATATTCAGTGGTATTCTCATAGCGCCATGTTATCTGCTCCACTTTCCTCGGTGAACTGATACCGTGAGGGTTTTCATTTCAAGTGTCATTCCTTCACATTAACAGTTGTGTGCTATTCTATGCTATTTGGAGCTGGCAGGCCTTGGTTACTTTTAATTACAGTGGGTAATGAGAGAAGAGATCTAGACTGTGAGACATGAAGTATTTTTAGATCTTGATCTTGATTATCTAACACATTGCTGTGGTCTCCTCAGATGCAACTTTGTTAGAAGAGTTACGTACTGTCAATATGATTAAAATCACGGTGGATGGAGAGTTTTAGCACTTTCTCACAACGAATTAAGTTAATTAGCACATTTTTATGTAACTGTAATAATACGATTAAATGTATAATGCATTAGTACATTTGCACTTTGTTTAACAACCCAGTTGGTGGTTATGTAATTAACTCACCCTGCAGAATATTTAATAGGTAACTTTATATTCCAGAATTGTTATTTCAAAAAACACTGAAACCGCAGTACTGTATGGCATTTGTTGGCAGCGTTTGTCCCATGACTGGATGTGTAGTCTGCAGTGAGTGGAGAACCAGGGATTGGTGAGTAGTGTTAAGGGCTTTTCAGACAGGCTGTTTTAATGAGCCTCAGATAATTAAATGTTATTCAGAGCTCTGTGGTCAGATTGCTGTCTCAGAAAATTGTGTGACTCAGTGATCTGTTTGTGCTTTTCTCATTTACAAAATAAACATCTATTTCTTTCCTCACTATCGTATTGTAGATCAAACTTGACTTATATAGCCTAATAAAGCTTGCTGCATGAGATGCGTGTTTTAGTCTCTTTTTTAATTGGAGAGAAAGAGTGTCTGGGTCTATTTGTGGTCTGGTGCAATGTTGGAAATGCCAGCTGTCGCGCATCAAAGCCTTGCTGGAACAAACCGTCATTTGGCATGTCCCTGCAACTTGTTGAAATACTTCACTATTACTATGCCATACAAAATAAGTTTCCTTGCTTAATTTAAAACACTGTTAATACATTTAAAAAAAGATGTTTGTAATCTACATGAAAAAAGAAGATTTGCGTTACTATAAAGAATCACATGTGCACTTTAAGCGTTTTATCTAAAACTGTTGACTATGTTGTGAAAACTACCTTTTTGCATTCTTTTCAGCTGTCTGTGAAAGGCAAGAAAAATCCTCAACACCTTCTGGAATTATGATTGACAGCTGTGGCTGGTCCGTAGAGCCCTGAGCCAAGCCACATCATATAACGCATGCCCGACATGTCTATGTCCATCTGGGGTCCTACCCTTCAAACCAATGCACCCCTTACTCTCTGCCGGCAGAGAGACTAAGGGACAAGAGGAAGAACAGGGTGTGAAGACGGGCCTCTTAGGGCTCGGAGGGAAGCATCCAAAGCCAGCTGGTCTGGCTTTGAGGTAAATCAATGGGCAGAGTGAAACAAAAGCAGCAGAAAGAAGACGAAGAGTTGTAGACGGAACGGAAAGAAGAGAAAAAGAAAGTCGAGATTTATAGTTGGAAAAGTGAAGATTAGAACAGCAGGCTCTGTGAAGGCGTTTGTGCAACAACAACAAACAGGTGAGACACAGGTGTCAGGTAAGGTCTTGACTCCTTGCACAGGACAGATATGTGATGCCAATTAACACTAATGTCATTATAAGATCTCAGGTTTAGTGAATCTAATGTGTGATTTTATCTTATGTGTTGATCGTGTGGATTTGATAAATTAGCGTATTACATACATCAACAGTCTCCTCTGGGATAAATAAAGTTCCATCTTATTTTAACTTATCTGTAGCATCATGTTTATATGAAACTTAACAAGCTGATGTAAATAATCACCTCAGTGTTGCTTACATTTTTGCTAACATCACTGTTTTTACTTTGAGAAGATGGGAGGGGTGTATGTCGACACAAAAGTGCTGCTAAAGGAGATGCTGAGAGCAATTTGGATCCACACTGTTGTCAGTTTGCATCAGCCTGAACTCACTAAGAATCACTACACAGCAGAAAGTTTACTGTCTGAAAACACTCTAAGAAAACAGCTGGGGACTGTTTCTGTCTAATTCTTTTTTGTCACGACTAGCGTTACCATCTAAAGCAGAGGAAAGAGATGCATGTGTTAGATGATAAAAGGTGAACAATCAATAGTCAATAGTTTTGTCAGATTTTTCCTACTATTCCACTTTTTTGTTAATGCAAAGAGCTTTTCCTTGTGGACCAAATACTTTCAGAAGATGGAAAACAAATTTGACTTACTTGTTAGAATACTGCCCTGTGATAAACTGGTCAAAATACTATACTCACATGACGTTGAAGCAAAATTATTATTATGGCTGATATCTTGATCTGCAGATAAAAAAAGATAAATTAGTTAGAAAGCCTATTCAATCCAAGTATCACAGAGAGCAGATACTTTATAGACATTTAGATAAATGTAACTATGCATGAGGGTCTGGTCAGGAACATAAGTTTTAGGAAAGAATCAGAGCTGTTTCCTGATATCAACATATCTCATGTTGCATTTCTCATCAGTGCTCTTGTGATACATTTTGTGATAGTTCATTTTGTACCATATAAATACTTTCAGTTGTTGTTCCAAATGTTTTGTTTTTGCCATCAAAAGCAGGCCACCCACATTATAAAGGAAATGAATCTGGCATCATGTTTTAACAATTTGATAGTGGTGCAATATAAATGACTGGTGTGTGCATGTGAACCAGAAGGGAGTACTTTAGTATAAATCAAGCATCACTGTGACTACCATAAGAACACCAGTGTTGGTTTTGTATTCAGTCTGCAAGTCTACTGGTCTGTTAAAACCTGTCAGGTGGAATTTGTGCGTGCTTTAATAGTGTTCATGGGTTTGCACAGTAAAGCAAAAGTGGACCAAAGCTCAAGCAAACTGCAGGAAGAGCCAGCGCACATAGCCTCATGAGGCCATAAAGCACGCCCTCATTTAACCTGAACCGGTGCATGGCCAAGAGCCAAGAGCAGGATAATGCACACTAAATTTAATTAACTTCCAGAAATTATTGCAGTTTGTTGTTAAACTATGGCACAAGAAGTAGTGTAACTATTCTGAATTGAACTTTTATATTTTGAGGTGTGGTTCGTAATGCGGGAACTGTGTTGTATGGGCATTATAAGCCATTAAGGACAAGTTATGACTCCTTGGCTTTAAGCCCTGAGGAAACAGGAGGGATGAGGAAGACTAGACACAGACTTTTCCTTTGGGACTGAGACTAACTGGTGAAAAAGGTAGCACAATACACTAGGGACCAGGCTATACTAGACTAATACAAATGAGCTACATACAGCAGCAGCCATACTTTGTGAAAACCCTTTTCCTTCATTAGTGAGCATACAGTGTACAGTTATAAAACAGGATGCAATTAGAAGAGGATATCTAAAGAGTCCTGCATTGTTTAACTATTCAGCAATGCTTAAATGTTTGCAGAGATACTAGATTGCTTTGACTGCTATGTTGAAAACGTGATTAGATGTGAGTGTATTTAAACTTCAAGTGAGTTAGTCTGATGACTCTTCGTAGTTTACATTTTTTTAAGCAATCAGTAATGTGTCTATGAAGTACATTGACCATAACGACAAAGTCACATGACGCAGAAGCAGCCATTCAAAAGCAACATGCCTTTACTACAAGATAATGAAAAGCCTAATGTGTGAAACTTTGTGCAGTTTGTATAACTCCTCTGAGCGCCATACATTATCAAGTTGACTTGGGATTCAAACTGTGGTGGAAGCAGAGGATTCAGATACTTTACTTTAACGTGGGATCAGCGATTCTGGAACAAGATTGATGATATTTGAACTCAACGGACAAACAAATAGGGTGTATCAGTGCTTCTTCTGAAGCTATGCTCCCCAAAATACAACACACCTTATACACCATCGAAGTGGATGTTTCTTTTGTCATAGCTGAAGCAAAACAATTGTTATGATATAAACTCTCATCAAAGAAATGACGTGCAAAAACTGGCAAGAGTTAGTTATTTAGACTGAAGACAGGTTGTAGGTTTGTAGCTACACTAATGAGGAAGGTAACATTAGCAAACCTTTTAGATATTTGTGACTATTAAACCCTTTGCTGACGGACAAATACCATGATATAGAACGAACAACAATACAGCAAGTAATACAACTTACATTAGTTAGGTTGTGGGTCAGTAAATTGTCGCTAGAGCTGCTGCTGCAGCATACAGAGGAAGATGTGTGAGAGCGATGAGTCCAACACGTTCCAATTAACAGAAAAATCTCTTTTACTGCACTGACTAGCTTAATTGCCTTCAAATGACAGACAGAAAAATAAAAATCAGGCTTATCATCGTTCCAACGATCACGGACTCCGGTTTGGTTTTCCTCTCTCACTTCTTGAGCTTAGTCTGTGTGTACTGCAATGATGAACAGCTCTGTTACTTGACGTCGGCTCTTACTTGTTCTTCTGGGGCAGACCATTAAATCAGCTAAATAAAATGACAAAAATTGTCCAATAAACCAAACAATCAGTGATAGCTGACAAATTTGTCCAATTGCTCAACCATAAAAATATTTTTCCAGCATACTTCCACTAATACTCACAGTTTTCCTGCTACTAGTTAACATCACAACAACTTGAAACCAAACTAAAAGAAACTAAAAAGCTGTCCATAAGTAAGTAATTCAATGTTGCCTAACATACAAAACGTTCTGAAAGCCTGTTTTTTGCCCGTGAACTGATTATAACCCATCTTTTTAAACTTTTTTTCTGACCTCCTATTCGGCTGTTGCTTAGCCATCCCTCCATCTTGTGACATGTCAGCATGTGATCGCAATGTGATCGCACATGTTAAATGTGATTTATGGCCCATCTCATAAGAATTATTAGTAAACCGTAGGCTACTTTAAGAAACAGTTTGTAGTATTTAGCGGCAGATGAAGATGAAGCGAGGATGTTGCAATCAGCAGCTACACCTCTAGATGCCGCTAAATACTACAAACTGTTCCTTAAAGTAGCCTATGCTTTACTGATAAATCAGCCTTGGTACAGTTGTCATACACAATTAAGTGGGCTCGTGGAGATGGACGCCAGCCTCAAGTAGATGATCGAGGAACTGCAGGTTTTAGGCACTCTGACACTTCACATCACAGCCATGGAAGTTGTGGCTTTATCTAGAGCCATCATTTAGTGTGTCTGTACTGGGCTAAACTCTGTAGTTCAATATGGTAAACTCTGTGGAGAAGGACCCACAGCATATGTAGATATAAAAGGCTCCCTCTGAGGTAACAGCATCTTATACGATATATGAAAACAGAGTTATACTTATTTTCAATTTCTGTTGTTTTCTATAAATAGAGCCCCATACATCCTCCACACTAAACCTTTAAACATCACAAATATAAGCCTATATTAAATATAAAAAAAGTAAAAGTACTAATTATGGAGGCCAAATTACCTGTTAGTGTCATTTATGCATTAGTAGCATTAGTATGTAGCTGTCAAATAAAAGTAGCCTACACTATTCCCTTCTAAAATGTAGTGGAGTATAAGTATAAAGTAGCAGAGAATGAAAAATACCCCAAATAAACTATGAACACAAGTAAATGTAATTACCTTCCAACACTACATTCAAGCCCCAGTATGAGACAGCTAGCCCTGTTAACTTGTAATCAGTTTAAACTGTTACATTTCTTCATAATGGGTGCCCATGTGCATGCAGTTAGCCCCTCTAAACCCTCTCCACACGTTCATGACGTTTATATTAAATGCATAATTGAAACAGTGGATGATAATTGCGCCGAATTTGCTATCGCACCTGCTTAAATGTCAATAAAAAAAATAAAAGAAGAAGAAGAAAAAAAAACAGTGTGGTGGGCCAGGCACCACACCTCCTCTGATCCTGCACATACACGTGACAGGCTCAGACGCTCAGGCAAACAGGTCCCACCTTCCCGCACCCTGATTGGCTGCTCAACAGACGCTGCAGCTTCCCATTGGCTGCGGGGAGGTGTCCTTTAAACCAAATTCCATTGCTGTTGTCCTAGAGATGTGACGTCAAATGTATCTAATGTGATGAGGCTGAGTAATTTGGGGGAAAAGTAGTCGCACCAAATATGTGAAGAAAACAGATTGTACTTTACTTGTGATTCAGATCGTTGTGCTCTATTTGTCTGTTAGTTCTGCCAAAGTTTCCACAAGTTTAATGTGTGACCACCTCACACTTTTTTTACACTTATTATTATTATAATGACACAACGGCTGTGTGTGCTAAAGTAATGCATGTATATATTATAAGAAGTGTGTGTTTTTGTATGAAGTGGAAAAAAACGGACTTTTTTTTTTTTTTTACTACTTGTGCTTGATGTTTTGACGCCATGTTTGTGTTGTGTGTGTGTGTGTGTGTGTGCGTGCATATGCGTGTATGTGTGCGTGAGAGAGAGAGAGAGAGAGAGAGAGAGAGAGAGAGAGAGAGAGAGGGAGGCAGTTCGACAGATAAGGGGAGGAGTCTCTCACTGACAAGAGGGAGACTGGCTTTTCTGAGTTTGTCAGCTCCCCCTAAAATAGCAGTCAGCGTGTAAATGTGAACTGAAATTACGTTTATCCACTGGAGCCACCGATATAGAGTGTCTATACTAAGCGACTGACTTGGGAGTAAAGGTGAGTAACGGAAATAGAAACAATGTTGTTGGGAGTGTGGCAGCGGTACTGTAGCTACTGTGAGTGAGAGCAGAACAGCGCAAGAGGGAGACGTAGAGTGGATTTGGGAGACATTTACTGTAGTATATATCTCTGTCTATCTGTGTAGATATCTTCTACGGAGGAGGGGGGTTAACGTGCTGAATATGAGATATGCAAAGAGCCGTGTCGTGTCACTTAACACCGGTCATGTCACGTTATGAGTGAGGTTTTTTTGACGCAGTGAAAAACTGTGATAAATAATGTTTTTTAAAGGGTGCAGCCAAAGACGCGCGCGCGCTGTTGATATCACTCAATCGCGAGAAACTTTTTTTTTTTTTTTTTTTTTTTTTTTTTTTTCCTTCACAGGATTCACCGGGACCAAAAAAGCGTCTATAATCTGGACATCATTTAAAGATGTTTCATCTGGGAATTATGAGTTATATATAAAAAATAATAATAATAAATAATTCCCTCGCAGTTCACCGTGGGATTGAAATGGTCAAACTGTACTTTGTAAAAACAGGCAGCATCGTTTGTGCAAAATAGTAATCAATGTGTGTATACAGTAATAACACTGCTGAGCCTTCGCAACAACAAGCCGGCTACAGTTCACACTGTGTGTCCCAGTAATACAAGTTGAGGTTTTTTTTATTGACTTTACAGCAAATTCTATGTTTGCACGTTGTGCAACTTCTTAAAAAGACATGTAAGCTACTCTCAACCTACTTAACTTTAATCATCTGTAATATATGATGAGTTTTGCACATGGTTTATTAAGTGCTTGACCACAGTTGTGTTGAAATCCAGATGGTGCTGGTGCACGATGACATCACTACTACTTGCTTATTGCCATACATGTTGTTAGCAGTGTTGTCTGTACATGTACAACACACTGTAATCTGTTTAACATGAGGAGACTAGTATGACATCAAGCCTGAGCAAATTGTATTTTTGCTCTTTAAAAAGATAGTCAGGTCCTTATATCTGATAAAGAAAAATTAACCCACACAGTCATTACTTATTTAAAAAAGCAAGAAAGCTCAAAGAGGCTCAGCTAAAATGTATCCAAACAGGTGAAAAAATGTGACATGTTTTGGAGGTAACTCAACTTTCTTTTTTTTTTTTATGATTTCAAGTGACAGGCTACACAGTAAATTTAAGATAAGTTTTGTATCGGAGAGGTGAGAGAGGATCTCTGGTGTCTGATGGTTCTTCGAGTCTCCGGGACTCTTGTGACCTTAACCTCTCGCCAGAGCAGGCAATAGCCAACAGTAACCTGACCTTCTCAAATGTTTCTAGTGTATGCCTACACTAAACATGCCTCATTAATATTGCACTGAAGGAGTCATTTTTATTCGGTTGTAACAGAAAATACAGCTCGCATAAAGTGAAATTGTTCTCTGTTCACTTCTCTTTTTCCGGTATGAACTATGAGTCCTTGGAAAAGTTTTGCTTGCAACTTGTAAAGTGTGTTTGTGTTTTTTGATGGATAAACTCTAGCATATTTTGTAGATCCGCAGCCTTAACGTCTCTGTATTGTTTACTTACATATATTTCAGGATGAGTACTTTGCCTTAACACCAGTAGTAAACATTTTACTACTTACAGTATCATGGCGAACCAATGACAAATTTTATTGTTAAAGTAATTCTTCAGGGACATGAGTTGTTGCAGCAGTAGTAAAGCACGCTTGTATTTTTCACTGTTAGTGCTGTTCTGATGGCATGTACATTACCATACCAGCTGGTTGCCAGTGATTTCTAAAGCAAAGCAGTAAAGCACCCTCCAATCTGCAGTCATTAGCTTCTGTGCTGCCCCAGGCCTCAGCAGTAATGGGCCTTGTTGCTCATGATCCACATCACGTGAGCTCTTATGTCTAATGTGTGGATGAAGGATTTTTTCAATGCCGCTGAAATGAATATCATTTTAACAATTTATGTCATGTATTAGTCAAAGGAATGAATATGATGTCTGTGAAGGCCCAGCCTGTGCCATCGTAAATGTCTTTTTCATGCATGCGGTGAGCTGTTGCTCAACCCCAGAGACCCCAAATGTCCTACCTGTGCCATTACGAAAACACACTCTCAGATGTTAGAGCATAGATTCCACCCTGTATCGTTTAATCAACACTATGATGATATAGTAATACAAGCTATTCCACGATGACTACCACTGTTTAGTAAATGTTTTAGCCTTGTTACATTTTATGTTTGTGTGCCCCTGCATGTCTCTGTAAATGTGCGTAACCGCATGTTAGCGTCTTAGCACAAGTTTTCAGTGGAAAGGGAGAAAGGAGAGGTGGTGACGGTGTGAGGAACGGGCAGCTGCAGCATCTTTTCCTGTACTCCTCATCCCACTTCAATCTCAGTGTCTCAGCTTCTCCTTCCAGGAGAAATGTGGAGTGTGTGGGCGAGTCGGATCTGCAATTAACGCTGGTTGTCAGAAAGAGAATGCTGGCGTTTACACGATGCCTCTGAATCACTGAGTGAAAGTCTTTCTCCTCCACTCTCCTCCGCCCAGGACATTTTTCCAAGGAGGACAAAAACACCAGAAAGCCGAAAGCCAAGGATGTATTGAATGAAAAATAAGAGAGAGGCTGAACATTCTTGGTCCAATAAAAAGGATAGTGTTTCTTTGATTGTTTGGTAAGCCAAGATGTTCTTTTGTACTGCAAATTCAATATTACAAAAAAAAAAAAACGTGGATATTCTGATTGTTTTACAATTGTTTTATTTATATATATTTTTTTAAATCTTCCTTTTTCAACATTGAAGTGGCATCTCTACACGGCCGGTTGTTATCTTAAAGTGCAGTTAAGTTTTCTGACAAAAGAGAGTGAACATTACATGCAGTTTCTTTGTTGGTTTGGTCTGTGAAACTGGCTATAGACACGGTGTTTCCGTAAGTTCACATACAAATGCATTTAGGTGACTGGAGACACTTTTTAAAATCTTAAACAAATTATTTTATTTCCATTTTTTTTTCATGCAGTTCATTTTTACTCAGATTTTTGGTACTATGACGTGCTTGACTTGGCAATTTACTTTTTGGTGATCACTCAAAAGAAAAGTGGCGTGTTAAACACTCTGCAACACTGTGACTACTCAGCTTTCTCTTTGGCTAACAAAAGCATATTAGTAACATGATTCATTGTTTATTGGAGCTCTATCATCAATATGGAGATTCCAGCGTTTTCCTGTGAGACCTGGAGGTTGGATGCAGAATTTTGAGCCTGGCAGATAATGTTTTAGACCACAGTTAACTGTAGACTGTCTCCTGCAGACTAAAGAGACTTGTGCTGCTGTTTTTTTTTTTGTAAGCAAATAGCTGGGCATTGTTGTACAGCATACCACTAATCCGACATAAACAGACATATATATATATTTTTTTTCTTTCTGAGGTTTGTTAATGTTAAACAGGTCATGCCGGGCCCCTTTGGTCAGTCTGTTAGCAATAGTCTCTCTCTCTCTCTCTCTCTCTCTCTCTCTCTCTCTCTCTCTGTGGTATTTGTCAGGACATGTGCTGTGGTCAAGAAGTACTGGTACAGGTGTGAACTGGCAATAGGTGTCAGACAACTTCAACTGGCTAAATATATATGTATATATATAGACCATCATTGATTTAACTGATAAAGCCAGTATTCATAATTCAGTTACTTGTCTAAAAAGTGTTTTTTAAAGACTTTCTGAATAACTATAATTAACACCATTTACTGCATAATAACAGCTATAAAAACGTAACTATCAGAAACTCCAGTATTGCTTAGCCACTCTAATAGCCTCATGGAAGCTTAGAGGGTGAATGTATCACTCGCTGAGGCACTGTTTGTATAGCAAGACCGCTCAGAGTGACCTCTCAACTGTCCTGCCCTTGACTGAGACCTCTGGTGGTAAGCCACCTCATTTGGCTCACTCAGCACATGTGCTGCTGAGCAGGGCAGAGCAGCTTAAGGCCGCACCGTCTTTTCCTGTCTCCCATGCTCTTCCAAACGAGACCTGACCGGAGGTATCCTCACCTCTTCAACCTGGACCACACAGGAGAATCAGTAGGAAGATCCTCAAACAGTGCCGCACTCTAAATCTGCTGTTAATCTGCTTTTCTCCACTATGATCCTAGTTTGTTTCTCTCTCTTTACATCCATACCCGTTGCTGACTGTTATTCTGAACTCAAATAAATATAAATATGGTGTTATATAGCCACTGTAGCCAGCGTAGCATTATAAAATAACATCATAGTTACTTTCTATCTTTGATATTTCTAATTGTTGTGATTTTAGGCTCTATTTTTAAAGCCCCATACATCACTTATTGTTTTGTTTACTCTAAGGCTAACATTCTTTAATGAGCAGAACGAATAGTGCAAGCACACTGTGTGGTTTGGGAGGGTAGACTGTGGAAGCATGCGGTAGAGCAAAGATGACGACTTGTCAAGTCAAGTCATTTAGCACCTTTGTATGATGCCTCCTCCTTCTTGGGCTTTTTGGAGTGCAAAAAAAAACAAACAAAAAAAACCACAGTATCACACTTTGCATCATCTCAAAAGTGAGTGGGCCACACTTAGAGGACATATAACCCAAACGTGTGTGTCCTGTGGTTTAGTTTAGTCATTGTTTTTTTATCTTGTTTTCTTTTTGTTTATATGAGAAAAAAAAAAAACATTTGCCTGTGTGGAGATAATAGTAATCATGAAAATAATGAGTGCTTATGTTGCCACACAATACTGTTACGATATTAAGCTGAATCAAGTATAAAGCAAAGCTGAAACTGAAAAGGAAGTTAAGAAAGACATCTCTTTGCTGAGTTGCATTTTAACTGAATTTTAATGAGACTCTGAAAAAAACATAAATCAAAGGAATATATTATAATCTAATTTACTAGATCAAAAGATCTCCCATGATTGCTAATATACCCCACTGTATTGAATTCCTGTAGATCTTAAAAAGTATCTCTCACTGGAGATTTAAATCCTGCCTTTGTATGGAGTCGATTAAGTAGTAGCATCACAAACAGACAAACAATTGAATTATGTGCAAAGTAAACTTTCTTCAAAGTCTGGTAAGCTCTGTGTGATGAATCTGTTTACTGTGTTGGTGCTAAAATAGGCGATTTGAAACATCAGCTACATCCTTTATCACCGTTTAATCCAGCCTCCCATTATGGTAACCAAGACAGCAAGAGTCCATGGAGAAATGTTTATCAGTGGCTGTAGTAGTAAATACAGCTGTGAGAGCTGGGTGTCACAACTCCTACGGAGGGCACGTTAACGACAAGTCCAGTAGCTGCTGGAAGGAAGACTTAGATCTCCTGCAGCTGGGCTGGCCTCCCGAGCTGCAGGAAGGAGGCCTGGCCTGTGATATCGTTGTTTTTCATGTTTGTCTGAGAAGCCCTGTGAACCAGGACAGCTGGGGAGGATGTGATTCCTCCCATTATTCTCCAGCCCACATCAGCCATATGAACTGGGAAGGGAAGTGACCCAGCCCCCTCTTTTCCCCTGGAAGCTGCTCCAGTCCACTGCGGGGCTCTGACTTGTAGTTCAAAGTTGTCTTCCTTTCTGCTGTTAGGGCTGAGCTCTAGCAGCATGAGCACTGCAACGCCTCATGCGTGTTCTTTTCGGCTAGAGGACGAGTTTCCAAACTGTTATACATTAGACCGAGATACAGCATGTTGTGTTCATGTCGTGTCTGCAAATTCAGAATGATACAAATGTCTTTTTGACCTTGCCCACCTTTGGAGAGTGTAAGTCTGGTCAAGTATTACTTTTACAAGCCTGATCATCATGTCTAGGCTTTGACAGTTTGTGAACAAAAGATTTGATTTCTGGCAGGCCATATGTTTTTCTTATGTGTATATATTTTAAAAACCAAGATCAAGGACATTCAGAATATATTGTCATTGCATCTCCGGTCTCTAGATCCCAGCTCTCTATAGTGTGACTGTGATTGTGAGTGAGGTGTTGAGTCTGCCCGCTGTTTGTGCGTCTGCCCGTCTGTCCTCTCCCTTTCTCCCAGTCCACTTTCCATCTGTGTGCTGTGGGCTGCAAATCTAGTTGAAAATGGTGTAGTGTTTCCACCAGTGAGCTGTTGCCAGCCTGTATTCATGTCAGACTGTGTTGTTCTTGATTTTGTTTCCCTCCTCCCCATCAACCTCTGTCGCCGGTCCAGCTATCAGGGGTGTTCAGAACATATATAGGGGTTGAGGAGGGAGGAGGGAGGGAGGCATCCATCATCAGCCACTGGCCCTGGGATTCAGGACCCGAGGCTATCAGCAAACAGTTTGACTGAAAAGATTCCTGGAGAGGCGAGCAGCAGCAGGGCCAGTGGGTCTCTCTCTCTCTCTTTCCCTTTCTCTGTCTGTCTCCCTCTCTCTCTATCACACTGTTTGCACACAGTGTTCATGTGACAGTTAGCACACATCATCTGATTTGGGAGAAACTGTGGGCTGTAGCTGCAGAAATACCCCTTAGATTATTTGCTCAGTGACTGCCGTTCATTGATGTTGACAGAATTTCAAATTGAGATAGACAAGAGAAAAAAATCTCTCAGGTTGAAATCAACTTTCTATGAAATGATGTAAAAGAAATGATGGTATGTCTCGCACATTTTCTGTCCCACCTCCCTCTCTATTAAAATCAGGCTCTCTGTGATAGATCAAGACTGCTGTTAACTCTTAACACACATCGCTTACAAAGCAGACTCTTGATTATTCAAATTGAAAACTGACGCTGAGAAAAAACTAATAACATAAAACCCCATGACAGACATTCACAAACCCAGATTGTATGTGTTTCCTGGTCACTTCCAGCTCATATGTGTCACTGCATTTTCAGAAATGGGTGATCAGTTTATTTGTTGTTTTACATGATAATTATATGACATAAAAGAAGAAGAAAAAAAAAATCAATGCTACTTTAGCTAGCCCCCTTCACTGTTGTTATGACTCATGGCCATCCTCACTGCTCAGATTGCATAAACCTTTTATGTAATGGAACACTGTGGGAAAGAGGCATCGAGTGGAAGATAAAAATGGGAAGAGAAAATCAAATATTTATTCTGAGCTTTTTAATTTTTTTTCCATTAAAAGCAGACATTTTTTGAAGGCAGACAGTAATCCTAAACAATATGGACTGCGTGTATGTCTACCAGAAACTGTTGTCTTTCTGCAGCGCTCACTATTTATTTAGTTAAATCTGCCTGCTGATCATCAAACACCGGGGGAGAATTGAATATCTGGAATCTCAGCGTCTAATCTGGATCCACACTGTTTCCAAAGACGCGTTGAGATCGGGTAAATGCGTTGCTGCTGAGACACATTATGCATGACGTCCCTAATATCCTTACACTGTGGATTCCCCCTGGAGGAAGATCTTGGTTCATCTTTGCTGTTTACCATTTCTGAGTTGCAGTCTGTGCAACATCAAAAGGCTTCCATGGCACTTAACACAGCTCGCAGGGTTCCTGGGAGGGTGGGGGACTGTTTCTCCCTACGGTGTTGGCATTATTATTGTTCCCTGGTGAGAAGTCCATCTGATGATAGACAACCATGCAAATGGACACATGCCATCGCACCACATCAGACCACAGCAACACACTGTAATGCTATGCAAATGTATAAACCTCTAGGACCTTGCATGCATCAGTTTTACTGTATTTGTGCTTGTGGGAATGTGTTAGAAAAAAAGAAAGACAAGATTTTCTCCACCAGTTTACAGTAATTTATCTCTTTAAAACAACCCCCATCCTAAAAAGTCATGCAATAGTGAAAACTGAGATAAACACTCACTCAGATGTGTTAACATGTAACGTTATCGGCAGGAGCAAAGTGTCACACAGGAAGTGTTCAACCATGAAGAATGTTGAATACTGATGTTGTGCTATGTCAAGACATTGACTTGTTAAACTGACATACTGTCATAAGGAATGTTAGTGATGGAGGGCTTTTGCTCAGAGACATAGTTTGTTAAACCAAAGGCGCTAATATGAAGTGAGTAGTTACCCATTAGTCTTGTCTATTGCATTTTACACATATGGCGTGACATACTGTAGATTGGCTGATTGGAAATTATTCGTAAAGGTCAAGAGGTTAACCTAATATAGATGTTTCACAATTTAAAGTAATGCCATACTCTGTGCCTGCATGAGAAAAACTGTAGCCTCAAGAGTTTGAAATTCTAGCAGGACACTAGCCTCAGATAGTGCCTCTCATCCATCACTGGGATGAATCACAGAGCTGAACACTGAGGTTTCGACAAAAAATAAATAAATAAATAAATAAAAAAAGATTTTTTACCTGCTTCTCAAATTGTGAATACAAGCAAAAACAGATATTTTGTATGAAAACATAAAGGAAACAAACATATATACATGTTATAAAAGGATTTATTGGATTATAAAATAGAAGTGAAACGGGTTAAAAAATATTTTTCTCATGGGGCATGTGGGATATTTTTGTGTGTAGTGGAAACACCTTTTTAAGGGCATTCGTTAAATGACCTTCTGGTTTTTTTCAAAGATCGCTGGGTGACTATTTTTTCGGAAACTCGGATGCTTAGCTCCGTGACTCGGATGTAACGGCAATACTTTAGAAGCACAAACTAGGACGCTGTAACAGCTTCACCGTATGTCTATGATATGTCAGTCGTCAAGCGCATTCATTTTTAATGAGGTATAATTCATCACCCTACGCTTGCATCAAGGAAGTTATCATCATTTTCTTTGTTCATAAAAGTTTCACTCAAATATGCATCAAGGGATTTACCTTGAGGAGGAGAGTAGCTTTTCTACATGAAATGGATATAACTGTTAGGAGAGGGTCATCTCTTTATCCTTGAGAAACTGAGAATCCATTCATTGGCTAGGCTCGAAAACCTGACTGACGCAAATGGATCATTGGGAATAGAAGTGTCCCAGCAGTAATTATGTTACAACGCCGCTGCCGCACACTACCACAGAGGTGGGATGGGATGGGCGCGGGGTGCTTCTTTTAGTCTTGTTTCCCTTACATCTTTCCACATAGTTAACACAGTCATACTGTCTTCTCTCTCCCACTCTCTCTGTCTGACTTCCCCCCCCTCTCTCTTGTTTTTCCTTCTGTCTCTTCTTCATACACACTGCTCCTATCAAACCCAAACACACGTGAAGTGCAATGGAAAGTTTCTGACTAACATTCAACCTGCTCCGTTGAGCTGCTGTGTCTCGTTGCTCTGTTGAATGACTCTCGAAGTAAGGAAAAAGTTAGGTAGCTGATCGTGTCACCTATTTGTCAGTGTTGTCTTCCTCGCCTCTAGATCCCTGCCGCCTGTGCCTCGAAGCTAAAGCAAAAATGTCTGTTTCATTTTTTTCCTGCTATCGAGGGCTCTGTGGCACTAAGTCAGTTAAAAAAGAGACATGAAATTAATGTAATGTCAATGGCGTTTTCTCATGAAACCCCAAGGCACTTAGTCAAAGTCACCTTGCATAGTCCTCTCATCCCCTGACAGTACTGTGAGAGTGAGATGGAGGATGTCTGTCTGGTAATACTGTCAGCATATGATGTCCTTTGCTTATTGGTTGTTATATCCACTCATCATCATTCAGATTTTGGAGATTAGATACATGTCCAGTATTTATCTGAAAAGCGACATCATTTCCATTTGGTCGGCTGTATAACGTGGCCCACAATGAAACATTTTCTCAACAAGAGCAGGTTTATCCTGTGGGGTTTTCTTTCCTTTTGATGTCATTTTGGAGGTGATAAGTAGCTTTCTGTCTCCTGGTTCCTGTCTTACAGCACCATCCCCCAGCCCAAGCAAGGTGCTAGCAGCATGGAGGATTGTTTGAACTTGCATTGATCCAATGTGGGATTACAGCTGGGTCATTGGAGAGTTGCACTGAGCTACCAGTCATCAGGGCAGATTAACCACTCGCTGTCTGCTTGGCTGCCATTTCAGTACAGCCTCTCACTGGCTGGCTTTGTGACTGTCCCTACTGTGCAGGTCACTGTCTCCTTTTGAACAATGAATTTTTATGTCTTACTCGATTGAGTTAGTTTCAGACTGATTTAATATGTAGAGGAAACATATCGTTTAATGAAATAAGACGGGCAAGATGCTTGACGACCTTCTTACATGGCATTAAATCCGTGAGCAATTTGTGAAACATTTACCAGGCTTTACAATTTCAAAATTTTGTCCTGCAGGGTTTTCTTACAGCATATGTATTTGATTTTCTTTCAACGCCTTCAAGGTATTACTATCCTAATCATTTTTACTCTTTATTTTAAATGTTATTTAAATCATTCTCCGGTATGAGATATGTCACCCCGAGCAATGCTTTACAGAGGAAGGGGAATCGCTGCAGAAAGTCCATGTTTTGCCCGACCTCTCGCTACATTTCTCAAAGCCTGCTTTTTCACTTTTTTTGTTCGCATGCCCTTGCGATAGCTCTTATTAATTATATCTCATTAGTTGCCTTGGAAACTGAGGTGAGGAAATGTATAACATGAGTTCAAAGAAAAGAGAGAAAGAAAAAGAAAGAAAAAAATCACGAGGAGAAAGAAAGAAAGAAAGAAAGAAAGAAAGAAAGAAAGAAAGAAAGGGTGTTTGGGGTTTAAAAGTGCGGATGGAGAAAATGGATGTTGGGGGATCAGCCGTGTGTCAGATTAGCATCAGGAGACATTAACACTAGTGATGCTGCTGGGGCCACAATCCTGCCTTTCACTGCTGGAGAGAGAGATAAGCACGCTCTCACAAAAGGGAAGAGGGAGAGAGTGTGAGAGGGCTGGCTTGACTCCACTCCCCCCAGGCCAACAGCCCCATTTACAGGTACAGCACCTCCTGATGAAAGCAAGAACAAAGAAGTGGATGTTCATTTCCTACCGCACTGGTGTCAAGGCTCCGTTGAAACAAATCGGTAAAACTGAGGATTTAGGCTGCTACGCTTTATGTCTCCAGTTTGCCAGAAGCTACTCATATCTGAGCCACAGTGTCGACGCATCGAGTTTGATACACTTTAGAATGACGCTATGGATAATTTAAAAGAATCCCCATATCAATTCACATCAGATTATACACGTGAGGCTGTTGTATCCTATCAGAAATGTAGTTAATCATGTTGTTTCAATGTATATTAACTGTATGTTGTGAGAGCCGTGATTCATTCTTATGTAACCGGTGGAGTGTTTGAATAACAAGGAAAGGTCTCTGCCTACTAACTAATTGTAAAGTGAGTGTCTGAGAGCAGCGTGTGCACGTCGTCCAGTTGTGTAATGATCCTTCCAGTAAACATAATAAGCACACAGAGTGAAGCCACAAGAGATGAGCCTCTGTTGTTGTTTAGTCTCGGACTTACAGTCAGGATGGTAATAAGGGGAAGGATCATAGGGGAAGGGTGTCCCCGAGGTGGTTCCTCCCTTTCTTCCTCCTCTCCGTCTCTCCCCTGCTCCCTCCGACTCCCCCGCAGAGGGCATGCAGAAGGGTCCTGAATAACAGGAAGTGGAGGGGCAGGAAGTTGAGTCTTGTCTGCCCACGGCCTGTGGTAGGATACTGAGGCTAGTGCTGCCTTGCACAGGAAGCGCAACTGTCACGGCTGTGCTCAAGACTTTGGCTGCTGTCCATCACCTTCAAAGAAGTGGAGGCACATAGTGAGTGCTTCTTTTTACTTTTTTTAAGTCAGATAGGATGAATTTTCAAATAACCTTCAACATACTTGCTTTTATTTTTGACTTCTTGAGATGTAGACCGGAATGCGGATGCAGTCTTATTATATTACACATGTGTAGAATAAAAGTGGCCTCATTTTTTGTTCATTACGTAAACCCAGCAACATAAATCTACTATGTACTTTAATGTTACTTTTTATATAGGACAACAGTTGAGGGAGTAATGCCTCAACTTTGTGTGGAGTGAGCACAGGCTTGTAAGCAGAGAGGGAGGAGGATGTGCTGGATCCAGTAATTACACTGGGAATTGAGCATGTTTTATTGATTGTGAAAGGGCCAGGCCTGTCACCAAGTCTCCACGGTCTGTCTTAAGGGAGGAGGAGGCAGACCAGCCCTCCTGTCACTTGACCAGACTCGTACCTCATCATAGCTGCTCTGATCAGAAACAATTGTAATGCTTATTTTCTTTTATAGATATAGATAGCGTGTGTATTCAACAGAAGGTACAGTAAGGCACACACTTGTCTGTTAGACATGTCTTATTGACTTTCTGTCAAGCTGAGGTGGTCGTTCCTATGGCGACATATTCTCTGCACATTGATTTATGTGTTACAAATGTTTGGTAAGCAAGTTTCAGTAGTGCTGGACTGGTTTATATCAAATTGGACCAGGTGTATCACATCAAGGTCTTTTATAAAGAGTATGTGATGAGATACTTGTATGTACAAACTAGACAAGACACATTTTACATAAATACAAAAACATAAAAATAAAAAAACAATTTTGCAGATAACATAACATAAAATGTTGTCTAATGTAGCACTCATGGTTTATGCAGTAGGATCACTGGTGTTGTGAACAGGGAACAGGTACAGATACGATTGCACATAGCTCTAAGCTGCTGTGAGCTGAGATGTACAGCTCTGCGCTCACTGTCCTCTGTGCGTCCACATGGAAAAGGCTTCCCTAAGTATAATTACATAGTGCTCTGTCTGCTTTGCCAGACCAAAACCGACCTGTTAGACAAGATAACTCATCTAATATTATTTTTAAACTCCGGTTTCTGAGAGCTTGTTGTTAATAAGCTTGCAACATCAGTCCATGTTCTTGTTAAACATGTGATTCCATCCATGTCCTGACAAAAAGGCTGTTAGCTAACCACGTACGTCAGTTCTGCCTTGACAGAAAAGTCCTACCACTGCCTTCACGTTAAAATAAATTTGGCGTGCATTACCTGCAGGGTACTGAACTATCAGTGGTAGCTTTCAAAACATGATCTTCTGTAAATGAATGGAGCGGAAACTGTATTTAATGGGCAACATTTAGCTGATATCCAATCCGCCTATCAAGGTCAGTTTTGGCACCAATACTGAACCAACAAATCAGATTGATGCTTCTCCAGAACAAACAAGGTTAATGACCTGTAATTATTTGCAGAGGTATATATATATATATGACATCTTGAGGTGAAACTGCTGTAGGCTTCCTGTTTACATCAAGTACACAAACATCAACCATTTGGCAGTGCATATTTACTGAGATGGCCTCAGATGTTTTCAGGCTCAGTTTTCTATTTTTCCTTGTCTCTTTTTTTGTGTTTGTCTCTTTGTCTCCCTCTCACACACACATTCACACACACAAAAAGCACATGATTTAGGCCATAAACAGATACTCTGTCTCATTCAAACACTCAAGATAAGTCAGAGTGTCAAGCACAAACATGTACTTTACTACAGTACAGACATTGTTCTCTTTTGTAATCTGACCATCTTCTGACATGTCTATCTGGGCAGTGGTGCCAGCTGAAAATTTCCCACTTAAATCTGGAGATTGAAATAGCGTTATTTGATCTAGAGTAAAGTATGTTGTGATATGATCAACCGCAGCATTAAATTAGAGTGATCATTCAAACGCTGAAAACGATGTTCTGTCAGCAAAATGTTTTAGCTCTCGACTAACTTTTGATGAATGTGGACACTACGTTGAGAGTGTGGCACACCTGCAGTCTGAAGGCCCTCTCAGCTTGTCATTTTGTATCTGTGTAAGAGAAATGTCATGACACAGACTATTATGCCTCTAGACTTGAACTGTCCTGGTGTGACAGCTCGTCTGTATAAAGAGAGAGGAAAAGATGTGCGTCTCGATTCTTTCTGATGTACAAGATTCACTAGACTTTCATAAAATGAGCAAGGCTGCAACATTTTGGAGGAGCAGATTGTGATTTTAGATGGGACACATTGCTTACTCTCATATTATATTGATGAACACATGCTTTCAACGAACAAAATCTGGTGTGGCCTATTCAAAACAGCCTTAACAGATGACATCACCTCAGATAAGTTCCTTTAAACAAAACACATACATGCTTTACTGTTAAAATTGTAGAATACTTTAAATTAGTATAAACAGAGTGAGAAAAATATTATCTCCTTACCTCAGTGCAGATAAAATACACCACTGTGGTCAGTTGTCAGGTTCACCACTTGCCATTAAATCTGAATCCCCCCCCCCAAAAAAAAAATAAATAAAAAAAAATCCAGATCCAAATTTTTATTATTATATTATAATATATATATTTTTAAAACATATGTACCTCCCATTTCAGTAAATTCACTGAAGGTTTCAGGAATATGAACACATCAAATGGTTATGAAATGAGTGCACTACTATTGCTTTCAGGATGGCTCAGGTATGTCTTTGGGTGTCCCCCTTGACCTCAGTCTTGTGTGTGTGTGTGTGTGTGTGTGTGTGTGTGTGTGTGTGTGTGTGTGTGTGTGTGTGAAATGGTGAATGAAGAAGAACATCGTCATTCTCCCTGGCCTGTTGTGATGTGGTTTGGGGAAAATTCTTTGTGGGGGTTCAGGCGGTTACTTTCCTGGCTCAGACAGCAGTGCGTGGGTAGTTAGCGAGGTGATCTCAGTCAAGTTTGCCTACAGTGGAGCCCCGATTCAGACAGCCAGACACCATAATGCCAGTCCATCTGTAACCCATAATGACTGTGTGCCACTGGAACTGGTCATTTTCGTTTTCACTGCCAATTCGGCCCCTGGCTTCCTTGCCTCACAACTGCTGACTGCATCTAATGGCCTGAGTTGTTAACCTTTATACACTTGTACTCATAGGGGAAATGTAGTTGTTTAGACATTTTCTATTTGCTGGGTGTAAGTGATGGATGCGCCTCGAGGGAGGGGGCTATATCTCTTCTCGCAGAGAAGCAGAGACAGGACAGAGTTAGATGTTCCCAGGGGAACAGTGCGGTCTGAACCACCGGCCAGGTTATGGGCTCATGTGGGAATATATCCCAGACCCTCCTTTAGCCCAGGAGATTTCAACTACTGTCAACCCCAGACTGGGTGCTCTCTTAATCATCTTAAGAGCAAAACTGGCATCAGGGTTGGTCAGCTCAGGAAGAGTGAGGAAATGTCACTGTTCTGTTTCTGTAGGCGGGGGAAGGTACAGTAGACAAACTTCTTCTATTCAGGTAGCTTTGTATAACTCTATAAAATATAGAGATGAAATTAAACTAGTTGCAGTAATTACATTTTGTGAAATTTGATGTCTTGTCACGAAATAGATATCTGTACGGTAAAAATGAAACTACAGCCAGCTGCTTGTTAACTTAATTTAGCATAAAGACTCAAAACAAAGGGAAACTACCTACCAGCAGTATTTACTAATCAACATGTCTTACGTCCTGTTTGTTTAATCCAGACAGAATACAAAGTGTAAAAACAACAATTTTCCATTTTACAGGGTTATGTGATCAACTATTTGTTTTTTGAAACAAATAGTTGCTGAAACCAGTTGCCAGGCAACCAGTAGAGATTACAGGAAGGTACTGCTCCTGGCCCCCAAATAATCCAGCACCTAACTCAGTGTAAATTGTCGCTTATACACATATTTTTTTGTACAGATTAAATGAATATGTAACATGATATTTAGTGAGCTTTAGAGGTTCTGGTAGGTGTATTTTCTTACTATTGGACAGAGCCAGATTAGCTGTTTCCTTCCGTTTCCAGTCTTGCTAAAATAGATGGACTTATATTTAACCGACTGATATGAGAATGGTATAAATGCTAACTCTCAAGAATGCATAAGCATATTTCCCAAAATATAAAAATAGTAAATAATTTCTATATATATCCTTAATAATGATCAAATTACTCATACCAATGGAGTATTGTAACAAAAAATAATTTCCCTCTGGGATTATTAAAGTATTTCTGATTCTGATTCTGATTACAACCAGTGTTGAAAGTATTTTGATCCTATTATTTTGCAACATGTGACCAGCTCTTATTGACCTTGTCAGAATAAATGCATTTAATCACGCATTGTCAGTCTAACTAGGCAATGAGTCTTATATAGCTGCTGCCCTGTAAGTGTGAAGCAGAGTGTGGAGATAAGGTTTATGCCATGTGGGTCTCATACTTTCTGAATGTGCTTAAGAACAAAAAGCAGAGCCCTCCGGTGCTTTGAAGTGCCTAAGGAGACATTGTTGAGTGTAAAGTTAACTTTCTTTTCTCCCCCACCCTCCTCCCCTCCCTTGTTTTTCTGTCTTTCTCTTTTTGTCGTCTTGCAGATTGTGGTGTGGTCTGTCCAAGAGCGTATTGCAAAGAAAGAGTGTATACAAGAAGAGAGACTGTTGCACGATGTGCTAGGAGAGTGGGAGAAGAAATCGTGTTGTTTTTCTGATATTGTTGAGGTGTCAGAGAGACTGGAAAGGACGCAGCCATGGGGCGGAAGAAGATACAGATCACCAGGATCATGGATGAGAGGAACAGGCAGGTGAGTGTCACAATTTTCTAATTACTGATCTTTTTATCTGTGGCATTTTTTTAAAGGTTTAAAACAATGAAAGGTTTATGTAAAATATTCCAATCATATTAGCTTATTTTACAGGATACTACTGTTTCTTTGGGTCTGCTTTGTACCTATCCGAAGGTTACAGTCTTCTTCTATTTTCTTTCCTGCCTTGGACCAGAGTTCTGCAGCTGTCATGGTTTGCATGGATCTAAACAGACATACCTCCCTCCCCAAAGTCCCAGCCAGCTGAACAGGGACCATGACATTTCTTTGTCAGTGCGGTCATATTTACAGACATGATTCCCCTGCCACCCTGCAATTTCAGCCAGAGAAGTTGATGAGGCAGCAGGAGAGCTGGGCTGTAGCGGGGGCCTCATTGGCGTGGGAGTGAACTGAGGGTAGCGAGGAGCACAGCGGGCCGCCTGTGGCTTCCCCACACTGTAGGGCTTGTCCCCTGGCCTGGCAGTATGGCTGGGCCCCTTCGCTGTAGCCCTATGTGTTTGCAGCTGTTTGGTAGTAATTAGGAGCAGCCACTGCACCACAGCACCCTCTCATTTGCAGGGTGGGTCAGCAGGACACACAGCACCCTTCTCTGCCTCGGCTACACTGGTCCCAGCTAGCCGCAGAGAGGGAGAGAGCTGGAATTCACTCTGTCTGCTCACGTTAAATATAAACTCCTAAACAGCAAAACACTGTACAAAACAGCCTGGGTCTGTTTGAAACAAGAATAACAGGCTCGGATATCTATAGCAGGCAGACTGGGTCCATTTCTTTTTTAGCTACGCTTCTTTTGATTTAAGAGCTAAGTTGAGGAAGCGTGAGCGCAGTTTTTGACAAATTATACCAATTAATGAAGATGCGTAGGTTTCCCATAGCAAAATAGAACGCATCTTGTTAACACTTCCCCAAAATATCATTTGCATTCCTTCACAGGTGGAACAACTGCTGTGCACACAGAAATATAATGGAGGTACAGTAGCACCTCTCCTGAGAGTATTAACATGATACGGTACTAGCCAATCCGTACTCTGACTGCATCTCTGTCTGTTACTGTGAGGCTAGCAGTTCAGCCAAGTGCAAAATAAAAATCCACACTCTGGGCCAATTATCAGGATAACACCTGGCTCTGGGTGGGATCCAAACAGGAGGGCAGGGGAGAAATCACCCCTGGCTCATTGCTGGTATCTACACTGTATGCAATGACCTGTGACATCAGGGGGGTAAAAAAAGAGAGAAAATTACATGAAAACACATTGTCAGTTGATTGTTGAGTGAGCAAGTTAACCCATCAGACGATCCTTTCTTTATCCCGCATATACGAAGAGAGTGATGGGAAGACATTTTTGCTGTATTGTCTCACAGGAAATCAGAGCTGTGGAGAGAGACGTCGCTTATTATTAATGTGTCTCCCAAAGTCGAGTGTTTGCATCAGGTTTTAAATGTCTCACTGTATAATTTGTGAGAAAGTTTATCAGCAAAACGCAGGCACTTCAGCTTGCATTTAGTTGGTTTTAGCTGGCTCAGCAGAGAATCTGCTATGACAATAGGCCGCCGTGCTAAAATAAAGCTTTGGTATAAAGTGATGTATGCGTGTGTATCTTTCTCTCCTTTTTTTTTCCTGGGCCATGAAGCGCACAGTGCCATCTCCCTGGGGCGTGCTCCTAACCAAGGGAATAGCCATTAGCATATGGTCCCCATTGTCGGGAGACAATTTGAATCTTTATCTACGCCGCTCTGCTGCTAGCTATCCATACTCATAGCATTAAAGTGAAAGAAGTCCTTAAGTGGGCTAATTAGATGGTATTGCTGTACGGGATGTTGTGTGGGGACAACGGGGGCTCCCTTGCATTATCACTGCAAGTGCTTTAGGAGGGCTGTTAACCTTTCAGGATTTATAATACGCAGCGTGGCAAAGGCTGAGAAGGTCTGTAATTGCACAATCTATCAGGAATTGTGAGTGCAGAGTTAAGACAGGCAGTGAACTTAGCCTATTTCTTTTTTATTTTTTATTTTGCTTCAAGTCATTACCTACAGTGTACAATGACACATATTTTCATAATTCAGAGTAATGAAGTGTATTGTGCAAAGGTGACAAGCAAGATAAGATTAAAAAAAAGAAAATATTGTATAGTTAATGCATACATCATGTGTATCAACGTTAGACCTTTTTGTGCAGCATTATGCTCACACAAAAGTGTGTTTCTCTCTCTGGTGTGGTCTTACAGAGGTGTACAGAATGAGACATGAAGGCAGCAGAGGTCCTGTCATGCATACTGTAAGATGGTAAAGAGCCAGTTCCTGAGCCATGCCCTGCATAAGTGATGGTCCGACAACACAGCGGCACAGTCATCAGCCAGACTGACATGCTGATTGCAAATGAATGCATGATAACAAGCAGACAACAACACCTCCCTGGTTGATTCTCCTCATTCACAGCAATTATAACCCTTTGAGTCGCAGACAGAAACACACACATTTATCATACACTATTATCGAAAAGTCACATTTTCATTGCCTCTCTCTCTTTCTAGCATACCCACAAATACAGTGCCTTTCAGTGGAATCATACAGACCGGTGAAATTAGGCCTTGAGTGCCTGTTGTGTTTTGATTTGGCCTGTTTGGAAGTCATGAATCACACAAAATAATATCAGCAGAACCAGTGGCACTCAATAAGTATTTTCAGGGTCTTTCACCTGCTTCTCAGAGCATTCGTCAGGAATTGCGTGGATGTACAGGAAGAATTTTGGTGGAAAAAGGGGGGGTACACATTAGTCTTGTAAGTTAGTGCAGAGACGAGGCTGGTGTAGCCCAGTGAGCGGTGTCTAGTGACGTCCTCTGGATGCCATTAAGCAGGCTCACTGGGGGTAATTGCCCAAGTCATTAAAAGTTTGATGATTTTGCTGCTGGGTGGAGGGTTGCCTGCCCTTGCTGTGGCTCATTTTGGATTTTGCTCTGGCACTTCAGATGCCTGTAGGCAGAGTGCAGCTCTCTCTCTCTCTCTCTCCTCTCTCTCTCTCTCTCTCTCTCTCTCCCTCTCTCACACTTGTTCTCCAGGGAGCAACATAGCGCATACCTCCCATTTTTCAGCCTTCACCCATTCCTGAAGTTCTGAGCGGTCGTCATTATTTTTTTGACAGGTAAAGAGCTTGTTGATAGACCATGGACAGAACAGAGGAACACTGCTAAATGCGACAGCCAGCGCATATATTATCATTGTTCAAGATGATATGTAGTTTCCATAAAACTGCGCTGAAGCAGCAAAACATGAAGTTTGGGTGACGGTGAGTGTTAGAGGAAGAGTGTACCTTGTTGTGCATCACTAAAATGCTCACACTTTTAGATGGTGCAGAATTATTTGCAATTTTTATCAACACAGCACACTTATGGCAAGTGTTTTCATAAAGTTGAACAAGCCAGTTGTCCTTAAACTGGCCTGTTTTTGTTGACTGATTGGAGATATTTCTAGGAAACCTACTTATGTTTTGTTAACTAGCATGTCAGCCTCTCCACTAAACAGGATCACTCACAGTTACTGTAGGTTTCAAGGTCAATCCCACCCAGTAGACAAGGCCTTTGCACCCTCAGTTGTCCACATGGGGATCCTGAGGCTGTCCTTTCTCCCAGTGAGAGATGATGCAGGCAGACAGTCGTGGTGGCCCTGGCCTGTCTCCCAGGCCTGCACACTCTGGCACTGTGTAGCCAGGGCAGCAGCCACAGGGCCTGGGTCACTCTGCCAGCTGGTGCCAGACCTCTCTGACTCACAAACCCACTCTCATGTCTGCTGTGGGGGCCGTCAAAGGTGACATGAGGTTCTAATAAGGCCGCTAGCTCCTCACCCCTCCGAAGGTGTTAGTGACTCAAGCATCTCCTGCCATTCCCAAGTCCCAGCTGCACACTCTGAGTCCCAGATGTCTTGTTTGTCATCTTGGCACCTCTGCCTGAGGACAGACATTGATAGACCTTATGATTGACACATCAACTCTGTGTGGATGTGTGTGTGTCAGGGTTTGTTGTAGCATATGTTGTGATATGCCATACAGTTTTCTATGGCAGGGCCTCTCTTGTAAAAGATAAAAAGGATCAAACTATCATATACCTTTAGTAGTATTGCAGTTAAAGCACAGTGTTCACTTTTGTAGAGCATGTATAAGCAACTGGAACTAGAACCAGATTCTCCAGAGGGCAAATTTGCGTGTTGCTGTTTATCTGAAATTTCTGTAATTTTCCCTCAGGTTTCAGTTTCAGTAACAAATTCAAAATTTTATTTAGGCAAATCTGTTTTTTTTTCCTCTCAGAGGGAGACAACGTGCTTTTCTCTGATGCAGCACAGATATTGACCAATATGTTTTTTACAGACACATCTATCATGGAGCATTGTTATCTTACAGGAAACACGCGTATAACTCATAACTCAAGTGTAAAAAAACAAGCTCAATTAAAGTTCAGTTGAAGCAGGTAATAGTGGAGGGGCACTTTGGAAGAAGTTGGAATTGTAGAAAGTGTGAATTGAGAATTACCACCTCATCGTGACACCGTGAGAGCTTCTTAAAAGGTCAGGGTTTTCATCCTGGCACAGTCTAAATGAAACGCTGGTATAGTCCCTGATCTGTCTGGTATTGTGTGAGCTGTTATAATGACCTTATCAAAAGCAGAGAAAGTTGGAATCACTCCAGCTTATTGGGAGTTTAAAATTGGCCTTCCTTCTTCTTTCCCCTGACATTTCATTTCTCAGAACAGCTGTAAGATGCACTGGTATGGTGTTACAACACAGCTTTACAATACTGAGGCTAATCCTGTCATTGTGAATTACATGAATTAGTCATGGATGCAGACTACATGTGTACCACATCTTACTATAGGAGCGACTCACATTTTTAAAACCGCACTGAGCGTCTCTGTGGGTGTCTCTGACTTGGTGAACCATAGGAAAGCTTCGCCAGCGAAACTCCCACTTGACCTCAAGGATGTCTGTGGTTTTCCACGGTCTCACCAGTCACCCCAGAGAAGATGGGGGTGGAGGGAGGTTATATTTGTATATGCTGGTCTTTAAGCTCAAAGCGGTTTTGTGTCAGGACTTATCAAATTAAGCTGGACTTCTTACATATCCAAACAAAAGAATAAAAATAGGGCAAAATCGTACAAAATACCCTCCTTATTTCATTTTAAAGGTAACAGTATAAGTGCAGAAGAGTAATGCGGTCGTCACCTTTAATGGCTGTGTGTGCAGCAGCTGGCTGGCTGTTTTGTAGAGGTACTGTGTCTAGGGCTGGGGCAAGAACCAAGTCTCAGTGCTGCTGTTGAGGTTGAAATGAAGCAGTGCCTGGGTCAGCAGCCCTGCACTCAGCACTCTGCCATGCATCCAGGTGGAACAAAGTCCTCGCTCAGCGTCTCATCCTGGGCTTCCTGCCGAAAGGTGACATCTCTATGGCTTAACAGCCACATTCATCTGCTAAAGAGCATACAATTTGTTAATCATTTTCCCACATCACAGCCCCTGCTTTCCAGTTGGTTAGACAAACAAATAAATATGCAAGCAGGGAAATGAGCGAGTGGGCAGCCCTGGTGTTTAGTCAGAGGAGACTAGTATCAGCTGGTTAGAACTGCAGGTGCTCTAAAGGGGTAGAAATGGGACCATGGTCAAATCATATCCTCTTGACTGCCCCCATGCAGTGAGGCACCTCGAGAAAATCATCAGATAGACACACACAAAACCACGCAATGCTTTTTCTGCTCCGCGTTACTCACCGAAAGGCTTTATGTGTCTGCGATTTTGCAAGGAAACATGTCATTTGATTCAGCTTCTCCTGTATTTAAACCTCGTCTTTTCAAGAAATGTCATTTTAGAATTTGGTTTGTCATATGAGCTCGCCTAACATGGACGCATTGAATAGAAAATGACACGAGGACAGGCTCCTCCATGTCTACAGCGGGAATAATGGTCCTGTGTAATTACCTGTAGTGTGGAAGATTTGAAATTCATTTATCACAGTTGGAGTGACCCCACTGCCTCAGCGGTTACATAGACACTATGCAACACATAGGATTATACTGCATTATACCAGTTAAAATGAGGGTATAGCCGCAAGCTGTGACCAATTAAAGTTGAACAAAGCCAGCTCATCTGCTCAACTCCTCTCTTAGTAGGTCAGTGAAACTGATGGAGAATACAGACATGCACTTCTTTGTTTCTCTAAGCACAGCTTTTAGTGGCACATTCACAAGCCCGGTTGTATAATGCACATTTAACAAGATGCATGCCATGAAGAAAAACAAATCTGGAGCTGTGATTTCAGATATAGAAATCTGAAGGCTATTTTCTACAAACAACCATTACAAAACCAAAGGAGAAAAAAAATTAGCTGCATTTCTGTCCTCCCTCCATGTGAGTGATGTTTTGAGCTTGAGAAATGACTGTAGCATACTGTAAAGAGGTGGTGTAACATAATGACACGTGTGTATAGGTCTGAAGCGACCACAGAGACAGAGCTGCAGAGATACAGGACATAAAGTCACTTTGCAGAGAGGGTTGCGTTACCATTGGAGTGATGTATGACCCGAAGTCCCATCTGAGGGCTCATGTTACAAGGCTTATGCTGCACTACAGAGATAGCTTTCCGTATATGGAGTCAGGGGCTACAGTAATGTATGGACCCCTGTTGTTGCCAAAGCTCTGACTCAGCTCACTGACTTGTGCCTCTAACCCTGACCTCTGTCTTGATAACTAGACATTTCAGACATGCACTATGTCATTGCAATCATTCCTAAAAGACGAATGATTTTATTATCTGTCACCTTGGTTACAGTAACATTGTTTTAATATAATGAGACTATTAATACTGTTATTTGTCTGGCTTAGCCTACATTGTACACGCCAGTCACATAGCTTTTAAAACTTAGCAGAACTTTACTTACTTTTTTATACACACTTTGAAAAAAACATTTTCAGCAAAAAGCAGCTCTGCGATATTATTTAGAGCACAATTATCAGCGTTGGAAGTACATTTACTCCATTACTGTGCTTAAGTAACATTTTTAGATACCTGTACTTTGAGTATTTCCATTTTATGCTACTTTTATTCTACTTTTGACACCACATTTATCTGACAGCTTGTTACTTTGCAGATTAAGATTTTACATGCAAACATATGACGAGTTTATAAAATGTGATGCAATGCTATAGCTGCAAGTATTTAAAATCGGTAAAATAAGCTCCACCTAAAATAACTAGTTTGCACATGGTACTTTTGTACTTTTACTCCAAAGCAAGATTTCTAATTGTAATGGAATATTTTTACACTGTGGTCCTTCCACCGCTGACAGTTGTACAATAAACATGGAGTTGGCAAAATAAACAACTGCCTTCTGTTATAATAAGGAAAGCTAGATTAACATTTGTACTTGTCCAAATTGCATGTAGATGTACAAATTTCAGTTTTGTTCACTTGACTTTGATCTTCTTTCTAATTTAGGGAAACAGTTTTCCTCTGTAATGGGTGGTTTTGTTTTCTGTGTGTTCCTCAGGTTACCTTCACAAAGAGGAAGTTTGGCCTGATGAAAAAGGCCTATGAACTGAGCGTACTATGTGACTGTGAGATAGCCCTCATCATTTTCAACAGCTCTAACAAACTGTTCCAGTATGCCAGCACAGACATGGACAAAGTGTTGCTGAAATACACAGAGTACAATGAACCCCATGAGAGCAGAACCAACTCGGACATTGTAGAGGTGAGTGAGTGTTGCTTTCTTACTTTGTGAGGAAAAACTTCTTTGTGTTTCACTGTAATCTCTTCTTTATGATTTTGTGACGCAAAACGTATGTTCAGATTATCAGATTTACGCTAAATAAATTATTTCAGTGCCATATTCAGCCTGTAAAATATATTTATTCTGCGATGACTGCAGGCTTAAAAGCTTAAATGCTCCAAGGGTTTTAGACACACAAGAGTGAGGAACAAGTAACAGTTTCCTTTAGTCACCATTCAGATAGGGCGCAGGAGGTCTGCACTCCCTGATAAGTTCAGTTTCTTTTGTGCCCATCAACTGACGTGGAAAACCTATCTTTGCACACAGTAGCTGCTGACCACCATTGCTGACTCTGTTTCCCATAGATACTATACCTGTAGGGCTCAGTTCTCTGGCTACTCCTCATCACAGACCATCAGCTTGTCTTGTGCTGCAGTGAAAATACAGTGTTTTGTACATTCCATACCGCTCTATAAAACTCAACAAGCACTTGGGTTTCCTGGCAGCTCCTGCGTGCCCAGTAACTAGCGGAAGAGCGAGCCACTTGTTATGCCAGTATACAAAACTGTCAGCCAGAAGTGTAAAAGCCAAAGTAAATGAGAATGATTAGGGATACATCCTGTTCCAAGCATCTTTCATTGGCACACGTGTGGTTTCTCGGCTTATTCAAGATCTGCTTTAAGAGGCTGGTATCTTCGCTCTGACTGAATAAAAGCATATACAATGTATGTTAATGTCTATTGATAAAATCATGACACTGCTAGTATAAAGCTGCCCATTCGTTTTATAGCTGTTATTTAAAATACACTTAGGCTAGCTGCTTCTACACAAAGATACTTTTTTATTAGACAATGCAGACTGCTGCGTCGCAATACTTTTAACTACCACCTGCCCACTAAAACATACAACATTTTTTATTACAGCGGCCCAATTAAGAGACATTAAGGGTGTAAGATGGACGAGATTGAGAAAGAATTCAAGAATCCCAGCTTTCGAAAAGACTTTCAGTTGGAGGAATTAGTGAAATTACATGCAGCATAAAGGAGTCAGCTGTGGCCCATTATCTTTTATTCATGCTGCTGCTGCTTGTGAATTACCTGCTTGGCAGAGCTGCAGAAGAGTGCTCTGGCATCCAGTAGACTCATGCAGTCACTCCTCCATCAGGGGCCCTCAGAGCAGAGCAGGGGCTTACCTGCATAAAAAATACATGGATTCATTCCTCACTTACGTAACTGTGACCACAAATTTGTATTTCACCCGTGACTCTGAAAGAGGTCTCATTTCGAACAAGCAAACACAACAACAGCCCATATTCAGAATCATCATGGGGTTATTCACCTGAGGCAATATGTGTTTATGTTGACAGCATGGTGTAATTGGAGTGTACATTGTGCATAGTGTAGCACCGGTGGTCCCATGCAGTTTTCCCACTTAGCCCTTCTGGCTACTCTCAAGGAAGCTGCCCCGCTGCACAAAAGGCGAGAACAAGCCACTGTTGTCCCCGCTCACTTTGCCAGCATCTTTGCAGATATGCACAAATCCTCATCTGCCTGCTGGCTACGTGATCAAGGTTCAGAAGTGAAGAAGCAGAGCAGAAGTAACCAACCCAGTCTAACACTAAACAATCCCTCTAAACTTGGCCAGAGAACTGTCGTTGGTGGTAATTGATTGATCTTGAAAAAGCTATGATTTGATCATATTTTAAGATCTAATTGGAACCGCTTTCCTGACTGATCTTTGTACTACATGAAGCAGCTGATGCATTTGTATTGATGGGAAGAATCCACTCCTCCCCCCATTTATTCAGTAAAATGGGCCTCACATGAGGACACTTAACACTGGACACTTATCTAAGTTTTTAAATTGTGTTAAACCAATCTTTGCCATGCAAACAATCATGTGCTCATTTGTCCGGTTTGGGAGGCCAGAAAAACCCTCTCCCACTTTTCATTGGGATGCTCGTTCCGTGAGAGGAACTAAATCAAAGGTCACATTCCTGCTCAGTAGTACCATCTGTAGATAAAGGCTGAGCTGTGCAGTGTGGGAGAACAGTCTCCATGTTTTCCACAGATGGATGCATGCCTGGACCACAGTTTGATAACCCAGTGGAGGGCTATGGACTTTGTCTCAAACTTGGCTCGCAGTCCAAAGCGCAGTCCAAAGAGCAGTAGGCTCTGTTTTTTGTTTTATGTGTGTGTGTTGGTGCGTGTGTTTGTGCATGTTTGCATGTGTTGATGGTCTTAACCTTACCAGCACTCCAGGCGACAGGTGAACTGTCGTGTGAAATCTCTTTTTACGCATTCACCTGTGAGCGTCACACAAAACCTTCTTCATTTCTAAACAATATTCTGTTTTCTACAAAATCATGTGGAACAGCAGCGCTCTTGTCCGCCTGGTATGTGAAAGAAAAACAAAATTTGCTACATTTGCTGTATCTGTATCCTTTTGTAACACAGAAGAGTAACACGCATAATAAATGTGCTATTTAATATGGTTGTGTTATTGTGAAGCGAGCACAGTATTCATGACTGAAGGTTTTATGGTGTTGTTCCTATTGTGCTTCATATTGAATTCTGTTTATACCACAAATGAAAATGCTGCTGTTAGTCATTAGATTAATCTAATAATATTTACTCTTCCTCCCCTCTCCGCTGGTAGAGCTAATGAAATTTTGCTCATGCTCCACTATAACCTCACACCGTTCTCCAGCACACACAAAGATCACTGTGTGTCCAGAAGAAGCCTTAAAATCAGATAGTAACTTCACAGGCTTCATTTGGCATTTATCTGTCCTCTCTTTGAGCAATTCAATACAAATTGAGGAATATGTTATATACCAGGATTAATCAGGTTTGCCGGCACACAGAATCAGCATTAAGTCAACACTTAATTGTAATCCTATAAAATCAGGTTTGTGAATAGGCTTTAACCCAATTTGAAAATGCAATTTTAGTCAAATACTTCTCCCCTATAATTGCAAATAACAGGCCTGTGCCATATGCAAAGCACTGACTTTTCACTGCTCTTCTTTTTAAAATGTCTTTTGCCCTGATGATTTGTGAGAGTAAACAACCCGAGATCATTCATAGGGAAATTCTCCTTATCTTCCTCATAATAAAGAGGGGCGGCCATTGTTAATGTGACTGGGGAAAAACAGACAATTCATTCTCTATTTATGAAGGAACGCCCCCCTCTCACAAGACCACTACAGTGTGAGGAAATGAGCATAAAATTATCAGGTCATTTCCATTAGGTTTTATTTCACGATCTCTATCGGCTGTTGTTATAATGGACTTGTATTAATCATTCAATAAGATATGCAAATTTTGACCATTACTGAATGTCAACCCTTATATCTTCATCTGAATCACACCTATTTTATGATTTGTTTGTGAACTTCACGATTGCCATTTGCAAAGTTTACAGCGACAAAAGCTATTTCTGCGATCACAACTAAGGGTTCAATTTGTCATCATGTCCCATGTTCTATATCTTTTCTTCTTTTCTTTTTTTTTAACGAGGGAGACAATGCATTAAGCTGCTGTGCTTTGCTAAAGTGCATTTTCAGCGACTTACAGCTCAAAGAAACATCCATTTTATTACCACTTCTGGAATGAAGCCCTTACAGTGCTTTGGGCTGAATGGGCACCAGGAGTTTTTCAAACAGGGGATGTTTATGTTGTCAATCAAAGGCTGAGCAGTGATTAAGACTCATTTCTATCTTAATGAATGCAAATTGGCACATCTGCTATGGTGGGCTAGCTGTCCAGACTCTTCAATTAGCATGATTGATCAATTATCCTCCTGCTGGTGGCTCACTGGAAATGGAATCTGGGGAACGGATGGGGGCGGAGTAGGTGTTGTGGGGGGTAGGAAGAAAGATGAAAGAGCATGAGAAAAAAATAAATAACAGAAAACTGTCCAAACGCTTCATTTAATAAATCAGATTCTTTATTTGATTAGACTAAAAGAATAATGGAACTTCATTTTACTCATAGAGAGCTCACTTGAACACATTTAACTGAGAAAGCTGTTATTTTTTTAAAAACTTTTAGAAAGATCAAGATCAGAGGGTCATATTCCTCAGTTTAAAACAAAGAATACATAAATTACCGCAACTAACTGGTTAACAAAGTTAATCTTTAACATGTTTCATGGTTTTCAGTGTATAATCATAACTTCCCTTTTTGCCTGATTTGTTTTTGTGTTGGCATTCCTATTGTGATACATCATCTTCACATGAGCAAAAACACAATTTGCATTTTAAATCTGCGTCTGATTTCTTCGTCAGCAGATTTTCTGATCAAATATTCCTGCGAGAAATGAGCTTCAGCCATGCAAATATTTAGTAGATCAGTACTCTTTCAACTCTGAAGTCTGTCGAGGATATTGTGGCGCGCAGCTTGTTTGTATTTGTTTTAACAGTAAGCACAAATCCTTGAATATCATAGCACACTGGTGAGAGTAGCGGAGGCAGATTGTTCTGAGTGTGTATTTATAATCGTGACACAAAAAACATAAGAGGATGGTCACATGAAGCTCTGGCTGGCCCACAGGACTACTATTGTGTTCTCTTAGCACTTTTATTACAGTAGCTAGGATATAGCTTGTTAAACAAATTGATCATTAAAAAAACACAAATGAATACAAACACATGATAAATAAAGAAATAGCAGGTCTTCTGTATGATAATTATAATATAAAAGTAATAAAAACAAAACTAATTTGAGTATTTAAATTAACCAGTAGAAAATACAAATGGTTACATGAGAAAATATTTAACTTCCTCAATTAATTTTAAGTTGACCACAGTCAAAGCACTTGCGTAATGGCTGTAGAACTGTTTGTTTGCACTCCATTCTTAATGAACCATACATTACCAGTGATATAGCATTTATAAGCCCATTTGTATCGTTCACATTACATTTCATGTATTACCACTGATAAGGCATGTGATGTTAAAAATTACATACAAATTATGTCTAATGGCTGATTTTGCTTGGTTACACCTTGTGGTGTACCCAATCTTAGTATTAATATATAATATAATATAATAAGGTACATTTTTTTATAGATACTCAACTGTAAGCTTATGATATTTTTCTCATATGATGAGAAAGCTTCTCTCATTATATGTTCTCTCCAGTTTCGGCATTACTGTCACAGAGAAAAGATTCCTGGTTCACTGCCAAGAAAATAAATTATTCCAGATAAATTAAAGTTAGTATCCAGAGTTATACTGGAAAACGACTAATAATTTAGAAAATACATGATAAGATTTGCAAAAAAAAAAAAAAAAACTTTCTCTGCCTGAACACATCTGTGCACCAGAACTGTGCTTTCATTCGATCTTTGCAGTAGTTTATCCCAGTGGACAAACTGTCTTATAATTCAAAACCAGGACACAGATCTACTCCAAATGCATTCTCCAAACATGTTTCATTTATGTTAAATTAATTATAGAGTATATATATATATATATATTATACATGATAATTTATTTAAAACAAAGGTCATGGGGCCCCTCTGATCTTCAAGGTATACCAGACAGACAACACTATAGGAACAGTAGAGAGAGATGCATAGCCAATATATATGATATTAAATCTATTTTTTTTATTAAGTGTTTTTAATCAGTAGTAATTAGAAGAAAATATGGTTATAACAAACAGAAAATACAATGTGATCTTAAAGGTATTCAAGTAATAAATGACACACTTCTCAAGTTCTGTTCTGTTTTTCTGTTCTTGAAACGACATTACCACAAAGCGATGCAACTGATAAACGTCAGCGTAGTCATGTTATTCACAAATGATCTTTATCAGTATCAAATCTCTCTGCATTGGTTATCACATCAAATTGAAATTACTGGAAGTTTATAAAACTAAAACGCGACAGTATGATTTGGAAAATAGTTAGCAGTAATGTGAGGTGGGATAAATGCACTTTAGTACTTTATAGCAACGTTATATTGGTGAATAATTAAAGCGTATTACAAACTACAAATTATAGTACACTAGCATATGATGTACTGTATATCATTTATATTGACATTTTCACAGTTGTGGAGAGTTGATACAGTTTTTATTCCAAAATTTAGTGTTCACATTTGATCTCTTGAATGGATTTCCATAATACTGGCTGGATAAGTACCAGGTTCATATGGTCATTGTTGGGTTAGAGCTGTGGATTATTACGAGCAGACAATCATGTTTTTGTGCTTCTATTTATATTTTCAGATGTCTGGGTTTATTCTGAACAAACTGATGTTGTTGTTAACAGAAACAGAAACGGCATCACTTCCCTTACAACAGAGTATTTTTCTTTGAAAAGACCAAGCTCAATACCTGTGGTTTGGGCCACCTTCCATCGCGTGGATGCTCATGAGTACCATCAAAGGTTGCTGCTCAGTCTGTCTCTATGTCTATAAAATAGGGTTCATTTGTTGTTGTTTAGAGAAGTACATCATCTGAGTTTAGTTTTTTTCTAATCCTTCTTCTCTTGTCTTCTGACTTATTGCTGTAAATCTCATACATTGCTCTAGTCAGCAGTGGACACAGAAGAACACATGAAAAAATTCATGTATTTGACAAAAAGTCTAATAAATGAGTTACATTGAGTATTTAAACCTTAATAGACAATTATATTTTTACCCCCCTTTTCTAACCTTGTGCTCAAACAAGCCAAGTCTTAATCTTTCAGTTTTTGGTTAGTGTTTAAGGTCTTCACAGAAACATGCTTGTGTTCTCAGTGTTTTATTTCTTCTTTCTCTCAGTGAGATGCCATTTCTAGAAACATAGAGTAACAAGTTAATTAAACATTTTGCATCTGGGGTAGATTACACTTGTGACAAGTCATTATTTTAGTTGGAAATATCCATGATGTCTTATTGTCTGACTGGTTGAATTGCTCATTCTTTGTATGTAATTATCTACATCATTATCTATCATTTGCCGGTCTATTTACAGTGGCTCCGAAAAGAGAACAGCAGTCTAAATGTAACAACAAAATCTGAATTCAGAGCATTTTTTTTTTTTAGGTTTCAATCAAATACAAATTGAAAATCTTAGATTTTTTCTTTTTTTTACTAAATTTAAAATGTAAAAACAAATGTGTTCTTTACTGTGGTTGGTGCCTGATAGTGTAGGTGCAAGTAGGCTTTTTAAGACAGATTTAGCCAATTCAAAGGTTTTCATTAATTAAATATATATGTTCAATAACTCATCGTCAAAAAATTCTCAAGTCTCAATTATACTTATTATCCCCCTCCAGCTCTTTGCTATTATCTTTCTTCTTCTTTCTCTTTCTCCTTCTTCCCACCGCACCATCATCATATTACCATTCTCCTATTTGGTATTTCACCATAGAGCTCACAGCAGATGAGAAATGATGAGAAATCCCTTTTAAGCTAAATCAAATGTCATTGCTATTGACATAGACTTATTGGGTTGATGTTGATTTTTCTGGGCTTTTCAATATATGTGAAATTTTCTGCCAGCCCATTTTTAATATTACAGGGGAAAAAAGTATGTGCACTTTTGGTCTTCTATGTTTTATTGGAGTGATATTGAAATTATTTTTTTTATTTTCATTTTGACTGTAGGTCACACATGGTACAGTAGATTTTCGTAAAGTAATACCATATATACTGTCATATATAAGTATAATTACTTTTATGGAACTTAAAACACCAACAACAAGGATATGTATATATTCTCTATAGTATTGCCTTGTAGTTTTTTTTTAAAATATCCTCCTCCTTTAAATACTAACCCTGTCAGTCAATCTGTTGTCTCTGGAGGGGACGTTAAAGTAACAGCTTGGGCAGCCATTAATTTGTTTTTCTGAAATCCTATTACCGCCTCTTCATTTAGGACTCATATAAACACACTGAGTTGTGAAGATGATGAGTGTTTTGTATACCTGAGAGCAGACATTTAACCTTTGGGCCCTTTGGGTCAAAACAAACACACTGGCTGTTCACACAGTGCCAGCATCTATTTTCAGAGTAGTGCAGTAGGACAAGTTAAAAATAAATAACTCACAAATGTTATACTGAAAACAGACACAATTGTAGCCTCTGTTAATAAATAACGAGATAAAACCTAAAATAAGTTGTTTGCTGTTTATTGAATTTAACAATACATTCAATGCTTGTGTGCTGATTTTTATGCATTATTAATGACAATGTGATAATACTTTACATTACAGCCTCTTTATAAACGTGGTAAGTTCTGCAGTCCATTTTAATTGCCATTACTCTCCTCTTGGCATATAGCATTGCATCTTAACATTATTATCGCTTATGGAGTAGTCTGGTGAGAGTTGTCTGAAAAGTCTTCTCTTGCCACAGTGAGTGAAACAGTATTAATGGTTCTGTTGCAAGCAACATGCTGGGTTTCAAAGTGCCCCTTTTTATAGGACAAGGACTCCTTTTCCTCTGGGCTTTTAGTGAAAAAGGGTCACCAGTCCTCTTTTGTAGTTTTCTCAGTGTAATGAATCAGTTGTGGTAATGTTCATGTGAGTATATCATACACTGCTCTGTTATATGTGTCCTCTGCCATGGAACAGATAGACTCTAATTGTTACCTGATGGCAGAGTAATTGCCTTTGATGTTCAAATTGTGAAAATGTAGTTTGATTATTACTGTAGAATTAAACTCGCCATAATAAGCAGTATTGCAGCTCTTTATGAGGGATTTTGTCCTTTAGGGTTATACAACAGCTTTTCTTTGGATTTCTGAATGGCTTCGCTCCATTATCATGTGCTGGTTTTAAACCCATCATGTATTTCATCTCATTGTTTTATTATGTCTCTGCTCTCCTGTGTGTAATGCCTGTTACCAGGTTACTGCTAAGAGATTTTTGCTTTTAGCACATGTCGTACTTCATTGACGTCAGAGCTTTTTTCCACCCTCTCAACTTCGCTGCATATGTCCCATTTCAAATCGAGGGTCTCTCAGAGCTTATAATGAAAGAAGACACAACAACAAAAGACCACAAGCCATGGTGCCGTCTTCTAAACACTGGTTTCCATCTACACTAACAAGTTAATACTTCAGGGTCTAAAATAAGATGTGTTCTTTGTAAAAATGTGGAACATACACATTGAAGTTTATTCAGCAAACAGAAAAAGATGGATGAGAATTATTTCCAACGGAATTACAAATATTTCTGTTACTGTTCCGTAAATATTGCTGGTTTCTTATTTAAACAGATGTTTGTGGAACTTCTGCAGAATTTCTTGTTACCAGTGCTTAGTTGACGTTGAAGTGTGTTTGACAAACTACTAACACAGATTAAAGAAGACACTGCATTCGGACTGATTTATGCTTTTACCTTTTTCTCCTTTTTCTTCTTTACGCATCAGCTTCCACAGAAATGAATGATGTCTGACACATCACTTGTCTACTATTAGTCACACTAACAGAAAAAAAAAACAAATCAATAGTAAAGCAAGTACTTGTAGTAGTAGTAGTTTTGTGTTGGCATTCCTTTATTTATTTACTTTTACATAAATTAAACATGATTATTCTCTTTGCTGTCCAATTAATATTTTCTTTTTTCTTTTTTAGATTATTCCTGCAAGTAATGTGTGCTTATATTATATATTGCTATATTGTGATAAACCCGAGTGATTTAGCAGAATTGTAGGATGTAACTCATTACTGTTAGGAAAAGTACGTTTTCTGCAGTAGTAATGTGTAGGTACGTAGGGAGGGAGGCATGTAACGTAATGTAGCATGTATAGCTGCTCAAACTGAACTCGAACCACATACCTGTCATAACTGTGGCTTGAACCACATGAAATAGGTCAGACATTATGCTGACCTAATTTGGTTTGATCTAGTTGCAGAGCAACAGTGATACTAGTTATGTTAAAGATCATTCGAACCACAAGCCATGAGTCCACCCTCTGCGTTCTTCAATGACCTTGCAGCTTGAGCGGCTGACATGACACCTTGCTTTCGTGCACAGCCGTTTTTGTGAGTTAGCTTGTGCAACAATCAGCTTGCCCTTGTGCCCCCCTCCTCCCTCTGTGCGTGCTGTGCGGCCAACCCCTCCTGCCCAGGGGCGAGGACAGAGCAAAGCCTGCTGGGATGGGGTGGGTGTGGGGAGAGAGGGGTACTGGGGGTTAGCTGGCACAGTGCCACCTTCCCCTGGCTGCCTGGCCTGACTGGGGGCAAAGAGGGAGGCTGCTGTGTCTCAGATTGATGAGGACAGGTCTGTGGTCTGGGTATAGAGTGTTGCAGAACAGACGTCCTGCTGGCACATCCTGCCCTCTCTGCCGCACGCCCCCCAGCCCTCCGTACTCGCCTTATCGGAACTCCTAATTGTCCTTATGAATATTTTAGAGGCGAGCAGGAATGGGAGTTCAGGGTTGGGGGTATGGTTTCAAGGGCCCTGACAGCTAATGATCCACTCAATGACCAGAGAAAAAGAGAGAGAGAGCGACAAAGAGAGACAGGGAGTAAAAATGGTTAGAAAGATTTTCAGCCTGTACGTTGATATTTTTGCCTGGATTGTAATTCCTTCTGATCAGTTTTTCTTTTCTTTATGTAAAGTGGGAACAGTCTGTGATCTAATTCTTCTTAATCTGTAGATAATAATGACATTGGTTTGCCTTTATCCTCAATTTGTAGTTTAATTCCCTCTTGTCTATACTGAAAATATGCAGTCCGCTGATTGAGACTGTTCTTTCTGACTGTGGCGGCTAATAGCTTTGTCACATCAGTCATTCACCACAGTCTCAGAGCAGAAAGCTCTGAAGGGACTGCTCACTTCACAAGCAATTGCCTCTTATTCTGTAAAATAGATGGGCTATATTTAATTGGAAATCTAGCCAGTCAAATGCAGGTAATCATTTATCGTATACAATATAGAATATGTTTAGTTTTAGTCACAATACAGTGACTCACTTTGGATTAATAGGTACTAGTCTGAGCTCACAGCTCATTGTGCTCTGTCCATTGTTGTTGTGGTGTCAGGTGGGATTGAATCTCACTATGTATATTGTTTTTCTAACGGCTACAAGACAACAATATCAAAATAAAATGTAGACGAGAGAGCATGCCCCCTCCTGCTTCTCTTCCTGTTCCACTGAGTAACTAGACAATGGAGTGAGCCAAAGGAAGGACATGAATCTAGCCTCATATCCTGATATCAGTCCGCTCAGTAATGTGTAATGGTCATGAGATTAAACAAGATATGTCTGGGAATTACAGAGGTCTCCTTATCTAAAAGCCCTCCCACTCCCAGCTCACAATATGTGGTGGGAAATGAAGAGAGAAGACATTACAGTAACCTAGTACCGGGCTATGACATACAGTGCCTAAAGACCAACCAAAAGAGGCTTTTATTCCCCTCAAGTGAAGACTACAGCACCACAGGGGAAAGCGAACATGATGGTAGTAAAAGTCTCTTAAGATGTTATATAAAAGCAGAAATATTCCTCAGCAGATAAAAGCCCTCCTATCAGCCGCCTCCCCATGCTGATTTCCTAGCGCGTTCACACTCAAAGAAGCCCTTTGATAAGCACATTAGATGGAACGGCCTGGACACAATGGTGATGTCATGAAGATTAGCACGCTACCTTGCTTAGTGTAGCGGTGGGCACAAGGGCTAATTCACAGCACTGCAGGGCGAGAGGCTGGGAGACCCGTCTGAAATGAGGCAAAGGGAGGCCACTGCATGACGACTGGTTAAAATACGCCCTCTGTGTGATTTAGAGAAAGATGGAATAAACACATGCATTTCACAGTTTTTGAACATTTTGTGTAATTACGGGCTGTATTGCTATTAATCTACAAACTGTCTTGCTGTTGAGGACCCTGTAATCTGGCGCTGTGGTGCACCAGTCATAGATTCAGGTGGTGCTCTGCCAATAGTGAAAAACCACTGTAAGTGAAAGCTACTGTGATTCAGGCACAATGGAAGAGTCTATAGAAACAGCCTCTTCATGCCTTCCTTTCATCCATCTCCCCCACAATTTTGAAGTTCAGCTTTTATACCGAACCACTATCTTTCTCCTTTCACCCTGCCTTCTATTCACGTACAGTACTGTGCAGTACATGAATAAGTTAAATGCAGAAAGCTCTCTTGACACAAGAGAGGGAGAGCATCAGAGTGAAATTGTTTTCCAAGACTCACAGCAGCAGACTAAATTGCTTGGGCCCTTTTCACTGAAAGTACTTCTCAAGAAACAGGTGATGTAGGTGGCTTATGCAATGGTTTGAGTTTTATTTTTAATCCGTGGAATAGTGTTTGCTTCAATTTTGCAATAAAAATGTGAATATAATGCTTAAAAGCAGAATGATGTAAAATGAGGTCTGTATAATATTATTTTAATAGCAGCTCTTAAGAGTACTCAATGGGCAGAATTACTTTAAAAAAAATGTACATTGATTTCAAATGCCTTTCACTGCGCTAAAGCCTTACGTACTGAACATGTACTGCAAACCTGGAGAGGCAATTACTGTGCTGAATGTTCCCCATGGTTACAGCTAGGTTGGTCGTCAGGGCTCAGGTGGAGATGACGGATAGATGTTTTCTTCAGCATAAGGAAGCCTCAAGGCCTCTTACAATTGAAAACATTTTTTGAGAGAAGTATCGTGAAAACAAACTGCTGGACACACATGTATACACGCACAGACAATGGTGCCCAGTTGGTTTGACGTCAGCCACTCAGAGTCACATTTTTATTTGAAGAGCCAAATTTCTATCAATACAGGTTTGGACTGCTGTGAGAAAATAGCAGCTGGCCTTGTTCCCACTCATCTTTGTGAGCCTCTCAGGGCCTTGTGAATAGATTACACAAGTTCCCTTGTCTATACTCGCTGCAGCCCCCCTCCTGCAAAAAGCCCCTATCTTTCATCAGAAATGCTACTGAAAATCCCAACCTCAGCTGTATTCACATCTAGCCAGCTTTACTTTCCAAAGTACAAACCACACAGCTTGATTCAACAATTGAGATGCATTCTCAAGCTGCTTTTATTGAACTATTCATAACGCATAAAGGAGTTATCTTTTCCTTTTTTTTTTTTTTGGATCCTGATCGTCGAGTACATTTTCCTTTTTCTAGGTCAAAACACTGTAGTGTCTGGAGCAGTCTGCAGCATTGACATATAAGAGTAAAGTTGATCTGGGGTCGGGTGGCCTTCAGGGCTCCATGTGGTCCCTTCTACGGCCATGTCTCTGCGCGGCTGCCTCTGATTGGTCAGCATGGGGAGCCAGGTCTTGACAGGTGTTTGGAAGAGGGACACCTGTTTGGCCATGTGCTGATTTAGTGATCCATTTACTGGGAGCTGTGGGCAGCGTCTGTGGGACACCCAAAAACATGCCAAGTCATTTAACAAAGAATTACAGCCATGCCTTCAATTTTATATGTATTAGAACGCCACAGAGACGATTAACTCTTGAGCACACAGCGCCTTCAGTGCATCTTTTTAATCATAATATGCATTGTAGTAATTCATGACATGTGTCATGGAACAGATCTGAGTGCTGCCTGCCCTTGTCTACTGATATCTGGTTCCCGCTGCTGCTGCAACCCCTCCCTAAATGGCCTGGGCCAGTGGGTGCGGCGTACTGAAGGCTGGCCAGGCTTGTTGTGAAAGTAGAGCAGCCCTGCCCATCTCGCACAGCCGTGCCCAATCAGTCCAACCAAGATATTCCCATAATGAGCAGGTTGGAGCTTAAATTTGCAGGTTGAGATCAGATCTTTGGCTCACTGGTGGAGAAAGTGCATAGTTTAACCCCAGTAAACACAGGCCTTTCAGGACCCTAACTAAAGAGGGTTCGTTTAGTAAACAGGAAATGAACCAGCAAGGCGTTTTCTTAGAATGAGAAGAATGCCACTGCTCTGTACCACACCAAACAGTAATGCATCTGTGGTACAGTACTAGCCATTCATTATCCAGAGGACTTCTCTGTCTTTCGCTCTCCTCTGGGCCTTGCGGACAGTTATGTTTGAAGAGATGTGGGCGCTTTTCTGAACTTCCTTATTTCTGTCTCAGTTGTGCACAGCATCACATTTCTGCCTGTGCAATGTCGATTAACATTGTTCATGTACCCTAAAAAGTACATCCCTCAGAAATTGCATGTGCATGGAGATGGAGTGAGCGGAGTGGGCTCATCTGGTTTTAACAAGCAATCATATTATGCAGGAGTCTCATAATGCCATGGCACAGGTTTTAGGAAATGTAACTTACACTGAGGTTGTGGTAAGCAGCACTGGGTTAGCCACATTGTCTGCACAGACCTAAACGTACTGTCACATCACTGTCAGAGGATGTAGCAGCTGTAGAAACAGCCCCCCTTCTTGCCACACATACACACCTACCACACACACACAGTCAGACACTCTCACACCCAACACAACACACAGACATTGCACATATGCACCACACACACACCTACTCGTATAGTTTCTGTTTCCCTCTCGAGCACACACATTTTCCACTTTGTTGGGTGATGAAGACCAGAAACAGAGTAAGGTCTCATTAGTGTGTGTAGGTTCCTCTCCTCTGCCTCACTCTCTGACCCATGCATCCACAGGAGTCAACGACCTTCCTGTAGACACGAGGCCTCCGAGGCAGCCCACAGACAGGGCAGGGCGCTGCTGTGGACCTGCACTAGCCTGATAGAGGAACCTTGAGAGCCACACATAAATCATGTTTTGATGTACACTGCCTTGATATCACAAGCTGTCACATGCTGTCAGCAAGTCTTGTTAACACTGCTATTCAGAGCTGTAATGAGGAGCAGAGAACAGCCTGTCTGAAAGTGAGCAAAAGAGCACAGCGTTGCATTTATTTGTTGAGCTGTATGTTTTTTCCCCCTGAAGTTAGAATAGGCTCTTTATAACACTACAACACACTGTCCTGTGTACATAAGAGTGCTTTGCTTTTACAATAATTGCTCAATTTTATGCTAAAATAGGCATCTTTGACCACATTTGATAATCCATTTTATTCCCCACATGCATTAACTTTGATAAGATCCCATGAGTGACAACCATACTGAATTACAGATTGGGGCAGTCTTAAAGTGCTCTGCAGCAGGATCTTCTTATGCAGGGTTTTTTTTTTTCCAGCAGGGTGGCCTTGGATAACTGAAATATAATAAAAAAATGCAAACACACACTTGCAGCAAGGGAAGAACTGAAAGGGATGAATACAGGGAGGGGAGGGTTTGTCGAGAAGGAGAGAGAAAGAGAGGAAAAGGGAGGAGGACAATATTTTGTTTCTGTGAACACTTCTGAAGGGTGAAAGGATATAGAGTGACATTTCAGTTTCCCCTTGGTACAGAGCCTTGTATTGAACTACAGTTTAGCCTAGCATCGGTGTAGTTCATGTTGTACTGCAATGAAAGAAGGAGAAACATTCAGTAGAAGCTGATATTTGTACATGTTTGTCTTATATTTTTCTTGTAGACATGTATGTATTAGGTACAAAAAAAACAGCAAAAACACAGAGCCACATCTTGTATACTGTTTCTTTTCAACTGTGCAATTTCATTTCAGAAATTGAGAAACAAAGGCCATAATGACTGTGCTAGTCCTGATCCTGATGACTGTTTTGGGCACAGCCCCCTCATGGACGACCATTTCGGCAAACTAAGCGAAGAGAGTGATTTAATGTACAAGCGCTGTGGTGTAAGTACTTCCTTTGTCCCCTGCTGTTTTGTGTTGATTCCTGTCTTTATGTTGATGTTCACTACAGGCGCTAAACAAGAAAGAACACAGAGGTTGTGATAGCCCGGACCCCGATGCCTCATATGTCCTCACTCCTCACACAGAAGAAAAGTATAAAAAAATTAATGAGGAGTTTGATAATATGATGAGAAATCATAAAATCGTAAGTACTGTAAATGCAACGTCTTTGCTTGGCTTTGTGGCACAAAGGATTTTCACTCTTTTTTCATTTAACTTTTTCCTCTTTTTGTTACCCCGCCCCCCAGAACCTCTGTCAACTTCTTTCAGAACTACTCTAGCTTAAGATTAATGCCCCCTTCACTGGGTGTGCATTTGTTTCTTTATGTTGATTTGTTCAGCAACTGATATTTTGGCACACCCTGATAAGATCACATTTCATGTGAACAGGTGAAATGTTGCATGCTTCTGCTGGAAAGATTACACCCATAGTATCATGGTCATGTTATCATAAATCAAACAGCAGTTGCTATTTGAACACATCAGGAATGTACAGTAAATACTCACAGATGTTTATCATAAAGAAAAGCACGTTCTAGGATTTAATTTAATTTATTTTTCATCACATAATGTAAAACATAAATAAACAAAAAAAAGACGTATATTTACAGTTCCTTGATTATACAATGTTTACAAGTTCTCCTTTCAGATCTTTCTATGACCTCGCTCTCAATGCAGTCTAGTATAAAATAAGTATATCCTGAACAGTTCCAGCAGTGAAGCGTTCCCAGATCACACTAACACTACACTATCATTTAGCATCTTCCCTCTCCTTCATCAAGTGCCACACTGGCTCACCCTCTAAAATACCACAAATCTTTTGTGATCTTATCATGCGTGACAATATTAGAATTATGCGAGAACATAGTGCTTACTAAGCAGTCGTTTTCTCTATGTTCCTGACATGAAGAGCATCACTTTGCCATTAACAAACTAATGATAACACCCGACTGGCTCACTGGATAATGCTATGATGAAACGTTCTCACTGCCACCTGTCATTCTCACTTACGCTTTGCACAGTCAGCACTTTGTAGGTAAATGCAAGTGAGTCACGATTCTTGTAGCTGTGAATCCCCGCAACCTCTCTCTGCTGTGCCGAGAAACACATTGCACAGTGGTGTTTCAAAAGGCAGAAGTATGTGTGGAGTGCTGACTGCTGCAATGCCAAAGTGATCACCTTTGAATGCATGTTTTTGGATTTTGTGTTTTCTGTGTTTTCTGTGTGTTGCGGTAGCACTGAAGATTTGTGTGTATCATGTATGTATGATGTTCATGAGAATAAATATTTTTGACGGTTATATGGTGTCACTCAATAACCCTCAGATGTCTGGCAGAAATGTCTCGTTATAAAGCAACTACCAAGTTTAAAATGCACCGTATGTCTTGTTTTTTTTGCAGTTATTTAGTGTGGTCTGCCTGATTGATTTGTGATTTTTATGAAAGCAAATCCTTGTGTTTAAATGTCTGTGTGTTTGTCTCTCTCTTGTAGCCCACAGCATTGCCTCAGCAGAACTTCTCCATGCACGTGGCAGTGCCTGTATCCAATCCTAATGCCATGTACCAGCCTGGAGGGACTCTTGGTAGCCAGGCCCTGGCAGCAGCCACAGCCTCCCTCAGTGACAGTGGGATGCTGTCCCCTCCACAGGCATCTCTGCACAGGAATGTGGGCTCAAGTGGAGGCCCTCAGAGGCCCACCAGTGCAGGCAGCGCAGGTTAGTGGCAACAACCATAGTCATATGGTCAAAGTTGTGTACTGAGGATGATCTAGACCACTCAGTGCAGGGTTTATTAGAAACCCTTTGTTTTGTTTGAATTGAAGCATATTTAAAATCATTCTTATTGCATACTGTAAATATTTTATTTCTGGTAATCCTGGTGAAAACTGATGGTGGTCAACCAGGAGGTCATTAGCCTAGCTTAGCATAAAAACTAGATGCAGCGGTAAACAGTTAACCTGTCTCCAGTGATAAATATATAATTACTAACTTCTCCAAAGGTAACGAATCTTGGTCTTGTGATTTTTTGTAGATACAAAGTGTACTACATCTTTTCTTCCCCCCAAAACTAACACTGGTGTTTGTTTGGTATTTTCTTTACACATCCTCTGATCTGAAATGATCACCACCCCTTTTGTTTTGTATCAGCATCGTGGAAAAATGAAGTCATTCTACACTACTGCTTGTACGACCGGGTGTGACTCAATCTGTTGAGATAGCATTTGCAAGATTCAGCTTCACTGCATGTGACAATAGAAGTAAGGTGTGAAATGTCTCATTCAAGTTTAACCACATATCCCAATTTGACTAACTGAAGTACTATATGTGAGGGGTTTACTTGATGGGTGTTTACCACAATATCTCCTTTTTTGGGGTTACTCGCTGCAAAGTCTCTTTTGCATCTTTTTCTTTTTCTCTGATTCACATTGGATCAACTTATTTCAAAAGTGAAAAAAAGAAAATGTGCAGGTCTATGTTGCTTAATAATCTTTCTGTGTTTTGATTCAGGTGTATTTCTTGAAAGCATCTGCTTGGCAGAGTGATCATACGACTGTTAAAAGAGGCTCCAATAAATACCTGATTTCCATGAAAATAATTGAGTGCATGTCGGTTGTGCGTCCTTATAGTGGAATGCTGCGTTCGCGATCTCCAACTTTATGAACATAACAAACACCATGATGCACAAAGTCTGCGTGTTTCACCACCACGAGGACACTGGTGGAAATACATGCTTCCCTTTTGTGTGCTGTGAAGATAGGTCTACATGACATTTTCATGTCTGGGCTGGCATCTCCATCACATGCTCTGCTAGCTTGCAGAACGATGCAGATGGTTAATCATATCACTCTGTGCATCTCATTAGGTGGCATGCTGGATACCACAGACCTTTCAGTGCCAAGTGGTGTGGGCTCCAGCCCAGCGGGTAAGTCCTCCTGGAGAGATTCATTAGCTCTCTGTAGCATTGCCCAATAGGCCTCCTGCTTAGCACACGGGTTGGATAGTTGCGTATCCATCTGTGATTGGTTCAAGACAGTTGTCACAGTCATTGACTGATTGTGCTTTTCCCCTATATATTCTCACTGCATGCAAAGCAAATACATGTGTTGCTCCTCTCAACAGAGGAAATGTATGATATGCTTGTTAAATGCATGTTTCAGAGATGGGAAATGGCTCAGCAGCATTCACACAGTGTGGTGTTTGCGCTTGAAACCGACCTGAGTAACCAGGCGAGGCAATTTAGCTGTCCAACTGACTTTGGCAGGTAAATAAACGCAGCGTTTCCTTTAAACTTGTCACCTCTATGCAGTCCTCCCTCCTCCTGTTTCCTTCCCTCTATTGACAGGTGCATCTGTTTTCCCCCACCACTCTGGCAGCCCTTATAAGGCTGGAGAGGGTCTGTAAGATGCCTAGACCAGCATAACCCAGTAGGTATTCGGGCCATGACATCCCACTAAGTCCTCAGTACACAATGACCGGACAGCCTGTCATGGCTGCAATGTGCTGTGTGAGAGGTGGAGGCAGGTGGAGTTTAACCCTTTCCTTGTCACTCCATATAGTATTTCTGACAAAATGCAGTATGGTATTACCAAATGGTAAGATGGTAGATGTTCATAGCTTGTAGATGACCATAAGAATATTGTGCTTATAATGGATTATTTATATATTTCAGGTATTAATTAGACCACCTCAGATTGGAGATTTAGAGTCAGCATTTTAAAGAGATCACTGGATGAGGGTGTGGTACCAGGGTTGGGGTAGAGTTAGGATCCTATGCCAGGGGGGCGTCAGCGCTTGGCACAGCGTGAGCATGCTGCAGCTGTTGTTTGTACCAACTGTGTAGAACAGCAGAGGCTACAGGGAGAAGAAACCTCTCCAGCCCTGCTGTCAGATGACCATTCCTGACATAGCTCTGATTTTTCGCAAGTAGCAGCTATGACCACAGCAGAGGCCTTTCAAATTGGCCAGATGGAAGATGTACCGCGTGATATCTCCTCTCCTCTTCTGTTTGATGGTGTCACCACAGATTATGTGTTTTTTTATGTATTCATTTTTTACATAAGGCAAATAGAAGAAGTAAATGCCATACAACCTTGGAGTTTCTGATTGAGATTTGGAGGATTTACTTATAAGCTGATTTACAAGCATGCGTATAGTATGTAGATGTCAAAGTGAACATGACTGGTGAGATTTTTCTAGCAAACAAATTTCAGTTGTTCTTCCTAAAATAAGCCTTCTGCCTTATCTTGCTTAATCTTTGGTTTAGATAATGGCTCTACAGCTACTACATGTTCAAAAGACCTCTCTCTAAATCTCATTTTATACTATTATTCCTGCATGCAGCTCTGTAATAGATCTTTTCTCTCAACAACTCATACAATTACACCTAATTACAAGCCCTGGTCCTTGACTAGTGAGTGTTAAGAATGAAAAGGAGGATTTCACAGCATGCTCTCTCTTATGCAATATGTCTGCAAGCTGTACTCATCCTTTACTTGATATTATAGCATTACAAGCTTTTAGAACACAATTATAAAGCACGATTGCATGTTCAGTAGATCACACCAGGTAATGGAATAAATAATACTATAGTTTCACCAAGTTTGTGATATGTGTTTAGTGCAAATGTTGCTTTGAGAAAGTTATTTTCTTTCATTTTCATTGTGGGGTTAATTAAAGGTGAAACATGTATTCAGAGTTGGAGGATGATGATGAATCATACCCAAACTGTATAGAAAAACAAAAATATAAAAAGAGAGGGGGGGCAAGAACAAATATTTACCTGGTTGCCATCTGCCTTTTAGTCTTAACAAATCACCCTCTGCACATCCTGCCTGGTCTTAGTTTTCTGAGACACAACAATAGGAGTGTGAATGGCATCAGAAAAACAGTTTTTGGTGGCCCATGATTCCCATCTATTTTTTACCCATTCATCAAGACATTTTGTGGGATGTTGGGCACAATAAGTCTTTGTCTTTGTTTCTTTCCCTGAACTTAAAATGAAAACTGAATATTTCAGTTGTAAACACAAGGCCTTATGTAATAACCCTTCCCAAACTGTGTTAATAATTCAGGACAATGAATTGAAAGCCAGAGAGGATTTATTGGCACAACTAATCTGTTAGAGAAGTCTGACTATAGAATGAGGGCAGACATCAGAAAAGTCCATTGAAATGCCCCTGCTGAAAGGCTGGGCCTTAACTTGTGGCTGTTACCTTGGCTTGAACTTTGTTGTCCAAGCATTTGTTCAGACATGTGTTGCCTTCTATCTTGGAAGATATATGGGATTTTCTCATCATCAGATATTTGAAGTCTTAATCAAAGGCACATTGCAAAGATATGCAAGTCAGGTGGGTTAATCCAAGCCTAAATTAGCCAGAGAATACAGCACTCCGACAGAATGTCTGTCTGTCAGTCTGTCTATGTTTGCTCTGTGATGCGCTGGCAGTGTGTTCAGTGTATCATACTGTTGTCAGCTTATAATATGCTGGTATAAAAGTGGACAAAGAAAAGTGATACAGTGTGACTACATTCATGTTTTAGTAATATTGAATAATGAAAAGGAGCAGCAGCTTCATGTACAATCAAATTTGTCTTAGACATGTCACACAGGAGAGCTAGGAGCTTTGTGTTTCTCACAGCCACTGTTGTTTATGTGAGGAAGGAGATGGTGAAGCGAGGGAGTTGCAATCAGCAACTACAACACAACATATTTTCGTAAATCCTACAGACTGGTGCTTTAAAATAAGTGTTATTTAAAGGTAGGCCTATATATGATGTCATAAATTATGTTTTTTTTTAGTTTTGTATATGTGTTATTAGAAGGTGTTTCATTAAATTTGAAGTTAAATTGTTGGCTTATTTCACATTGTCTTAGCATAAAAAAAACACAGGCATAATTTATAATTTTTTACCAGTATTGTGCATGTTAACTGCCTGGTGTGGCCGGTGTCACACTTGAGTGTGAGTTACGTATTGCAATACAGCCATCTTCAGTGTTTTTAGTTACACCTGTGTTTCCCTGTTGTGACAAGTGAAAATATCTGTTGTGAAAAGGCTGTCATGTTGTCATCTCCTTTTTCTTGCTTTTCTTGACAACAGCTTTCACAGCTCACTGATTGTAATCAGAAAGCTCTTGACATGCCGTTTTTGCCACGTTGCAAGTCATTCCTTTACATGAAATTCTATTTGCACTAACATCTCATTCCCACTCAATGACATCTTCACTGCTTTTAATCAGGTTTGCTATTTTAGGGCCTTGGACATTTACTCTGCTAATTCTGTAAACATTGTTTTCTTGCAGCAGCCAAGTCTTGTGTGATCAAAGCCAGAGCTGATGGCAATAGCTGCTTGTATATACTGTTGATTCAGCTGTGTGATACTATTGTCGGCATCATAACTGTTTATTTGACCGTGAATTGTTGCTGTCCTTATCTGTAGTCAGAGGGGCTATTGTTCCATTATGTTCCTACGCAAGGGCCTACACATTGTGCACACACTTTGTGTTTCACTGGGATACACTGAACACAATGGAGAAGTCAGCAACTTGTTGAAGTGTTACTGATCTGTTGATACAGTGCTAGATACAATTCATTCTGTTTGCCCCTTGTTTTCAGGATTTCAACATGTACATGTTTTTTTTTGTTTTTGTTTTTGTTTTGTTTTTACTTAGACTTAGGTATAGTATGTTCAATGTAAAATTCAAGTGCACTTGAAACATTGCTTTTGTCTTGGTTATTTTCTTTCATAGCAATTCAGTGCTCCATTTTTATTAGAGTGGATTTGTGTGGAGCTGCAGACCTTGTTCAAATGAGTCATAAAGTATTTTGAAATCGAAAAAAGGTACTGCATGTCCAGGAAGAATTAATCTGAAACCTGTATTCTTTTTTTATTTATTTATTTTTTAGCATTTTTGGAGGCATTTTTACCTTTATTGGCCTGGAACAGAGGCAGACAGGAAACAAGTTACAGCTAGGGGGATGACATGCAACAAAGGTCTTATCAGCTACAGTTAAAACTGTGTTGCCATGCGGCATGTGCTATAATCATTTGGCTATCAAAGCCCTCCTGAAACCTGTAGTTTTTAAAACACATAAGTTATCATAATAGATTTATTTTAATTCTCATATTTGTAAATCACAAAGCACTTTATCTTGGTGCTGGTATTTCTGAAATTTCTTTTAGGCTACATAACATATTATAGTATATTATACAATAATGTGCAGTAACTGTTCAATGACTCCACGTGGGTAACAGTGCTGTTAAAAGTCTTTATTTTATTTATAGATATAGGATAATCTGTCCATTCACGTATTTACTCTTTGCACAGGATAGTGGTCCAGTTGTAGTGTTGGAGTGAGGAGGACAGGAGTTTCTAAAATTAGCTGGGTGCTCAGGACTCAAACTTACTTTCTGAAGAAAAGGAAATGACTAATGACCGTGTACATCAAGGTGTGAAGGTTGTTAAGGGGGTGTCTAGCACTTTGCTGTTGTTTGTGGGCACAATGAAAAAAACAACATCCTAGATCCTTTTATTGTGTTTTATTCAACTGTAATGGCTTCAGCTATTTCTTTTAAGCAGTCACAGTACATTTGTCAGTGAACTGCTCCTCATCCCAAGATGCAAAGAATTGACTTTGATCTAATCATTCACAATAAAAATAAAAGGCTCATCAATTTTGAAATGGACATTTTATTTTTGTAAATGTGCAGGATAATTATCCAAGTCTATTAAAACTTCCCAGAGGGTTGGAAACACTTAACGCTGCATGCGGCGACAGGAAAACAACAGTGTGCGAGAGGCTTGCTTGATGACTGGTAGTGTTGTCAGTCACAGTCCATGGTTTGATGATGTGTTTCTGTTGCTGTGTACCTCTGCAGGGAATGGTTTTGTTAACCCCAGGGGCTCTCCGGGCATCCTCAGCACACCCAGCGGCAATGGCTTGGGTAAAGTAATGCCCACCAAGTCTCCACCACCCCCTGGAGGGAACATGGGAATGGGAAGCCGCAAGCCAGACCTAAGGGTTGTTATCCCTCCATCTAGCAAAGGGATGATGCCCCCACTGGTGAGTACAGAGCACACCACTGCACACAAATATCACCAGTTAAAGGACCTTTAAGTATCTCTGCTGCAGGGCAGACCAGAGCTTTTGCTCAGTGTTTCAATCCAGACATTCATATTGGATGTGTGTAGCATGTTACAACTTTGAGTGAGGTTGTCACCTCACCAAGGACTTACTGCCAAAGTGGGACTCACTCCCAGTGTGTGGGCCACATCTGAGCAACATTTCTCTTGTGCAGCATTCTTCCTAGATCACCTCCATTAAATGTTGGCCGAGCCAAAAATCTGCAGCCCAGGTGTCATAACTCTCACTCAATTATTCCCATTTAAATGAGAGGCGTTCTCTAATTATAATAATGAAGGTGCAGAGTGCTCTGACCACAGTGAACACCTGAGGCTAAACTGCACTCGGCTAGTCATAAATCAACATACAAAAAAAACTATAGGTGGGGGATTTCCAGACACCGGCCAGCCATTGTACTGTTTTCAACTTTGCGTGTTGCTGGTGTTGTCAGCAACAGGAGCCACTCCAGGAAAATGATTGTTTGGTAAATAAACCTCAGGTTACTGTGGGTGCTCCTCCTTTTGCCGAGCCACAACTAGCCTGGAGTGCAGTGTTTAAACAACTGTGTGTTACCATGTTGGCATGTGGAATCAGTAGAGCAAGGCAGGTTGTGTTGTAAGAGGTCTGAAACAGGTTAGACAGCTGCTGGAGGAAGGTTCTGTTCTGTCTGAGCCAACGGAGCATTTTAAACCGAGTCTGTGGAGGGTGCTGGCTGTGGCAGGTCTGCAGACAGCCTGTCATTAGGCCATAATGGTATTAAATTAATCACATCTCAGTGTGACAGAGTGTAGATGAAGACTTAATCAGGGGCCCAGGGTGTGAGCCAGATAATATCTTGTCGCCCTTGTCGTGTCTTCCTGCTGCTATTGATTGAGTGTGGGTATTAAGACAGCCCTGGCCTGGTCACAGTATGTCCCACAGCACAGAAAAGATGGAAGATGGGCTATCTGTTTTTTTTTCTTTTAGTGCAGGGATGATTTCAGAAACACAAAGTACTATTAGGTAATTGTTGGTACCAATGAAGAAACTTCATGTGTAATTTGTGATGATTACAGGATGATTGCAGTGTCACAATCAGAATCATATGAGTGTTGGTCAATATCCAGAACAATTCTGCAGCCATACTGTCTTTTTCTTCTTCTCCTTACAACTATATAGCCCAATAAGCTATAGCTTCACGTACACTCATTGTTCGAAGATTGTGGCCACATACTTGAATGTAAATCAGGTGCTTGTGCTTTGGACAAAACATGAGTATACCATCAGGCTATAGGCTTGAAATAAGTGTGAATTTACAATGACTGCAGAAGTCATCCACGTTTCTTTAGTTCTTATTGCCCCCCTTTGCTGTAAAATCTAGATGGCTGGCACTATTTTTCAGAGCGATTTACAGTCACTCTGCTTCTTATCTCTGTAACTCTGCCTCTCTTCTTTTCTTCTGTTGAGGGCAGTCGGAGGAGGAGGAAATGGATTTGGTGAGTTCTGACAAATGCCTGGGCAAATGGCTGAGATGTGAACATGCTTCCGGTAATCACACATGCTAGACTAAAGGCAGTGCTCAAACCGGAGATTGGCTCTCAGAACTGCCAGCAATAATAAATTAAAAAAAAAAAAAAATGTTTTGTCACTGCATGTTTTTGGGTTTGGCCTGTGAAAATTGCCTCAGCCTGTTAAATTGGCTCCTCCATTTCCAACACGTCAATGTTAGTCATACACCACGAAGAGTGTGAGCAAGATAAAGAGAGAGAAAGAGAGTGTAAGCTTAGCGCAAATTATTATTATTATTTAACTATTATATTTTAGTCACAATCTGAAAGGTTTTAGAATAACAAAAGTGTTTGTGGGTAAAAATATAAATAATTGGTATTTTTTCTGAGGAAAGATTACATCATTGTAAATGATATCATTCTGTGAGATACTTGGGTTTGGTGAAGTCATCTGGCTGGAGAGTGTTGGAACAATGCTAGGAAGCCATCAACTAGATCATGATGCAATGCTGCTTCAAACTGCTGGCAGCTGTTTGTTACATTATATTCTGATGATTTGTTATAGCATTGTTCGAAAATATGTCTGCATTTGATTAGTGTAGTTGGACTGCGTGCGTTTGTAGCTCACATCGTGGTATGCTGCATGACCACACCGTGCTGTGTAGGTGTGTTTGTGTGGAGTGCATGCTAGTCACTGCACTAAAAAGCACTGGGGCTTACGTACGTCACTCTGGGAATTGAAATGTGTCATTTATATTATCCTTTTGCACCCTCCCAGTTAAGGTTTGTTTTTTTGATTATAAGACTAATCACTACACTCATTTTGATTTGTTGTACTCTCAGTGTGCAGGCAATAGATGACGTTGAAACGGGCTTGCTCATCACAGCCGTTCCTAACCTGCACAGTCCCTATAACAGCACTCTTTTTCATGTCTAACAACATAAAACTCATCAAGCAAATCGGCGTGAATCTGATTAATAATTTGTTTTGCCTCTAGCTGCATGTCGGTTCTTGTGGTTCCTACGCTGACTACATCTGTCAGTTGTACACTTAAAAGTGATGGAAGAAATTAATGATTTATTGTGATTACTGAAATCCACTGAACTATTTTAAACACATAGTAACCATTTTTACCGTGGGATAGATTATGCTGTTTGTTATATACATACACATATATTTTTGGGAACTATATCTAAATAGTGTCAGAAAACCTCATCACTTATTGAATATTGTTTCCTGTATCTTTTTTTTTTTTGTATTTGTCAGAACACACAGGTAGTAAAAATAAACCAGGAAGCTCAGCACTTTGACTTCCATGAAGCTACACCACCATCTGGTGGCAGCCTTTATTACTACATTCAAGTTTCAACACGATATGTATAGCAAACTTAAATCTGAACTTAAAGATAAATGTAGGCTCTTAATTAAATATAGAAAATGTATACTCTGTTAAGTGTTAAAATGAGGTGCTAGTGTGTCATAGTTTGGGCTTATGCATTTTCTATGTTGTTTTTCTGTGTTTTGCAGAACACCCAGAGGATAAGCAGCTCTCAATCCACCCAGCCGTTGGCCACTCCAGTAGTGTCTGTCACCACCCCCAGCTTACCCCCACAGGGCCTGGTCTACTCAGGCATGCCCACCTCCTACAACCCTGCTGGTGAGTCTGGCCTTGCTCTCCCCTCAGACTGAAAACAACCGTCTCAGCCGTGACTGTTTGTACTACACGCTGTTGGTTCCTGCTTGTTTCTCAGTGGCACACGATGTTGTAGCTAAAATATGAGTGAGTTCTCACTGTGTGTGGCTGCTTTTGTTTTTACAGAGTTCTCCCTGAGCAGTGCAGAGATCTCTTCCCTACAGGGCTTCAGCTCTCCTGGGCTCTCACTGGGCTCCATGTCGGCATGGCAACAGCATCAACTGGGCCAGGCAGCTCTTAATTCTTTGGTGTGAGTAACACACTTCCAAACAAAGGCACACTCTCCAGACGCCCTCACATAAAAGCAACACCCACTGTGCTCTGTGATATCATGCTGAATCACACATCTACATATTCCTGGCTTTTTCACATGGTTGCACCTCACATTTTGGTGTCTCATTTTTAGACTGAACACAGAAATGTCATGCTTATCTTCTCTGCAGTGGTGGAGGTCACCTACCTCAGGGCTCCAACCTCTCAATCAACACCAGCCAGAGCATAAACATCAAGTCCGAGCCCATTTCGCCGCCACGGGAGCGTGTCACCCCCTCTGGCTTCCCCCCTCAGCAGCCGCAGCAAGGGTCCAGCCGACAGGAAGTTCTGGGACGTTCACCCGCCGACAGCCTCAGCTCCTCCTGTAGCTCTTATGATGGCAGCGATCGCGAGGACCATCGGCCAGACTTCCACTCACCGCTGGGGCTGGGCAGACCCCCTGCTAGCTCTGAGGACAGGGAGAGCCCCTCCGTCAAGCGCTTGCGCATGGACACATGGGTGACATAAAGAGCCCCGATCAGGCCTCCAGTCACCAGCCAGTCAGAGAAAGGGAGGGGTTAGACATGGAGATAAAAGAAAGAGCAAGGGTCCTTAGAGCTATCATTATAATATTATTCAACTCCATTTCAATTTGTAAGACTGAGTGGCAGATGTTATAAGACGTGTCAGGACATATCTAAAGTAAATTCTCAAACAGTAAGATTAAAAAAAAAAATCTCAGTTAGCTGGACTGAATTTTATGCACAAGCAGGTGGTATCAGGTACTTGGTGCAATTCAGATGACGTTTGCAGAAAGAAAAAGAGATGTTAAACTTAAATTGTTAAACAATAGGTGGTAGATTATTGTAGTCACTGGTCTAGTCAGACACTTACATGTAGTTGCTGTATTGCTGTTGTGCTCGCAAGTTGCAAACAATCAGAGAAAGTTGCGTTGCTTTCAGGCTGAGGACCCTTACATATGATGTCCACTGCAAGAACGATCTCTTAAAATCATGCTGTAACCATACAAGAACTTTATCTTAGGTGGCCTCTTCTAATTTATTGATTCAGTCCATCAGAAGATACCTGAGAACATGGAGTTAATTAATACTTTACAAGAATACAGAACACAGTAAATATTTGCAACAGTTGAGACTACTTTAGTGAATAAATGAAACAATACTGTTGGAGGTAAACACAAAACAGCAACAGAATTTATTGCAATAATGAGATACTATTCATTTTATAATTTAAAAGAGTAGGGTATATAAATGTGCAATTAAGATAATGCGAACCTGTCCAGTTGAACTGGTGAGAAAATCAACATGTTCACATTTGTGTAACAGTTCATCAGTAATATAAGCCAAAGCTGTTCTTTTGTGTTGTTTTGTACAGTTGCTACGGTTTCCTAACAATTCACTCAAATGCACCATTTCTCTCATCATAGTTTTATTTTTTATTGTGCGTTATTGCAAACAGTGTAAAGTCATGTAAACCAGATCTTGAATCGATATCTAAAGCCATGAACATTTGCTGTTCTGTTTGTATAATTGAAAATTTGAGCCAAACATTTTCTTTTGTTGTGTAAATAACGACTTTAATATATATCACCAGGGTGTGAGTACATGCTGAATGTACTGTACTGATCACCGTTTTCAAGAAAAGTATATTTTTGTGGATTACAGCCAAGTTTACAAGAGTAGACCCTTAAAAAGTAGATCATTCACTGGTCAATGTTTGCTATTTTGTTAATTTTACTGTAATCTCTTCTAAATTGAATTTCCAACATAACCTCCCATGTTTTTTAGTTCCAGGTGGTCAATCTGTTTTTTTTCTCTCTTTATTAGTGGTGACCGTTTGTCCTGAAGACGTTGTAATAACAATGCTGTGAGGTTGAAGTTCCACTACTTTCATATTTGTGAAGGATGATCACAAGGCTAGGGGAAATGGGGTTTCTTCTCTCCTATTGTTAGCTTGTGTTAGTTGTATACCAGCAGCTGCTGAATACACTGCCAACATTCAAACCCAAGGTCCCATCCCCACAAAGAAAAATAATCTATTGTTATTGCATGTAGCTCAACTGAAAGACATGCCATCTCTCCAGCCCTTTCCACTATCCTGTTATTGGTTCGTAGAATTCAAACAGAAGACATAAATGTGGTAAAAGTGGCTGCTGACCTTCACACAAAACTTATCATGCCTGTGCCGATATGTGGTTGTAAATATCGCAGTCTACTTGAAATGTCAGTCATAATTATGTACAAAAATACTCATGTGTTTCTTTAAATTGGCCCCAATGGTATCTTATATCAATGCCCTCTTACTAGTATGAGAACTCTAGGCCTAGGAACCTTAGGATCCAGAAAAGTGAAAATCTGAAGGCGTTGAAGTCATGTACTCGAAACGTGTTGGGACACGAGGTGGATGTCTGTGTTATTACGGTGTGCAGAGACAGAACCAGTAAAAGGGGGCTGTGACTTGTTTTCTTCTCCATCATCACAGAAGCAAATAATTCAGCAGCTAATTCATAATAACACCAACAACAAATGTCATTGACTTCAATCTCACTGCTGGATTGCACACATTTGTATGAGAAGTTTGCTGTACGAGAAAAGGTATCACTCTGCATTTGCCGTGACATATCTTGTGTGGGTTTCTGAGGTTTCTGTTCTCGCCACCTTATCATCAGCTCCATGGTATTTCTCAGTATACACCCGTAATGATCTATGCAGTTTACGCCCCAGTTGATACACATGATATACAATACATGATATATACAGAATATGATGTCAGTACAGGTCACATTTAGTCCACAAAGCATTAGGAAGAAGAGCCTCTGAGAGTAGACTGTTACCCTGAAGTGCCACAGCTAGCAGTTGCTGGACATACTACAAGTTACATACTACACTTTATTAAATGATTGATTTGGATACCCCCGGGGCAATCTCTTCATGTTCATATACATTGGTAGACATACTTAACATAATGTACAGTATGGAAATCCATAATGTAATCCAGCCTAACACAGCTGGTGAAAATAGCAATAATAAATGACTACAACAAAAATTGTCTGCCCGTCTTGGCAGCACCACCTCGTAGTTGAGCACATACTTTAGCACTTGATAACATATCAGGGAATTTTGTAGTTTATCTATCTACAGTATATGCACAGTTAGGAAATGCCTTATCCCAAAGAAAAATTATACCATTTTTCTTCTATTTTCTCTCGGTTAAACAAAAAAAGACAATGCAGATATCACTCAAACTTGACCAGACCTGCCTCTTCTCAGAAAAGACTCACACAGTGAAATGCACGGTGAATGCACCGCGATACGCTTTGCTCTTTTTGGTCTATGTCCAAATTGTGCACAACTGATGAATGTGAAAGGAAAGAGTAATCAATGAACCTTTGTAGAGGACTTTCTTCACTTTGCTGTGTAAGAGTACACTGCTTTGCTTCATGGCTTTTATAAACAGAACTATGTGTTTGGTAAGTGTTTGTAGTTGATAGTTCACTTAACTAAAGAAGCTGTTTTCGGTTTGAATGCTCAGACCGTTTGGCGGCACAAGCTGGACTTTGTTGCCAATAATGAAATTATTTGTTTCAAAATCAAAAGAGATTTTAAGTTAATCTACATTTTATTTCCCTTGAATGTGTTATTTTATTTTCATCATACAATAAATATTCAAGTGAACTTTTTATTAAACAATTAAGATACTATGCTAGATATTGTTGTACAAAATTTGTATTCTTCACAAAAGTACAAATATTGGCTTTTAATGTGTAATTTAGGTTATCTCTCTTATTCTGTATAAAATGAAGTAAACAACTCTTACATAGAATTTGTTCTCCTGTGAAGTCCCAAACAGTAGAAACTGTCAGCTTTATTAAACACCTCAGTGTATGCTCAATCTGAACTCCATGTCTATTCATCTTTGAATTTTGCCTAGACTTTTATTTTCTGCATGCATCAGGGAGTACATTGCCATTTCTTATCACACAGCGATGCAAACTAAACAGTTTTTAATTGAAACAAAAGTGCTGCTTAATTTACTGTCAGGACTTCTAACATGCTGAAGTCCTGCATTTAAAGTCTTCATCAAAATGTACAGGTTATATTATGGGATTATTATAATGCAGCTTATTAATGTTGTCGCTGTGGTGGGGGAGCGGTTAACTGCTTAGTAAGGTTGGGTCATGTGTCACATTTTATGAAATGATACAGATATTTTCAATAAAAATCAGATGAAAGAGAAATATTTCCTTCTAAAAATGTAGCATACGAAAAGTATAAAGTACCCTAAAACTGAAGTACTTAAGTAGCTCACAATTGTACTTAACTATTTGAACATGCAGGCTACTTTGTTTTTATCACTGGTGACAGAAGCACAAAGTTAGTCTTCACATGATTCTGATAATAACTTTTAGATTAAAAATAAGATTGTTTTTGTGGACAATCTGGACCACTTGCTTCACAGGTGATCTAGTGACATGACTCTTAAATGTGTTATATGTACTGCATATATGTATTTCCACAGTACCGCCAGCAGGAGGCACTGTAATACAGTATAACACACAGCACTGCAGGCTGCTGGCCTGCTGATGCATGTTGTTGAGGTAAAGGTGAGTTGGTAAACCACTGGAGCTCACAGGTCACAATAACTGGGAGCATTAACACGAGCCAACACAACAGATAGTACCAACGGTACCGGTATTTAAAAAAAAGAAAAATTGTTACAGATTATACCTTTTATACATGTGACAAATTATGAACACACCCTAAACAAGATGCTTGTGTCTATAAACGTAACCAAACCTTAACCACAGTGGTGTGATATAAGAAAATGGTTGTAAGATTTCAACTAATACGTTGTTAAAATGTTTTGTGTAGATGGACTAGACAAATAAAGTGTTGCCATGGGAACAACACCCAGCAGTAATGATAGCAAGTTAAAGTTATGCAAAGTCGTTAATGCATATTTACTATTGGTAAATAGCAGTTTCACTGGTCACAGTTGTTTGCTTAATGTGAATTTTGAATCCAGTTGTGCTGCTTTTCTTACCAAGATAAAAACATAAAACAAACATGGGTTTGAGGTCAGCTGTGTAGTTGACAACCTTCTTTCATGGTTGTATTTTCAGAGTGAAAGCTTGCATGTGCATCACTCAGTATATCTGTCCCTAAGTGCATGTTCTTGGCTTCCTGTCCATCAGACCAGCTGTGCTGCAGGCTGGAACACGTCCAGTGTGCATGTGTAGAGTAACCAAGCAGGGTTTTGGGCTGTTTGAGTTGTGTGAGAAGAAGGGGCGACAGGCCACCTGCCATAGGGGCTTGCCCTGTTCAGATCCCCAGCCCTGCCTTTCAACTGGGAGCCAAGTTGGGGTTCTTTCATGTGGGCCTGATCTCCTTAAGACATCAGCAAATATTGAACAAGACTCAGTCCAGACTCAAACACATCTGTTGTCATATAGTCTCCACTGTTAGGCACAGACAAGGAGGGAGAGAGTGTGAACACCAGTGGGTCTGTTGCATTGGCTTGTATGTGTGGACAGAAAGCTATAGTTTATACTTTGCAAACACAAATGCTCACTTTTGACGAGCTTAGGCTAAACCATGTTCCACTGTAAACAAATATGGGGCTGTGTGAAAGAAATGGAGTTTGGTATGACAAGGCAGCCGCTGTGTGCCAGATCCATGCTGAAGATCAGGGATGAGATAAGATGAACAGATAGCCAACATTTCATATGCCTCACTCATGTTGTGGAATCCATCAGCAGTATTTGGGACTGTTTTGGACAGACAAGAAGGACAGTTGTATTGTAGAATTAGGCTAGATTATGGTATTAAGTTGTTTTGTTATGGACCTATATAAGAATGCGTATTAGATGAAGTGTCATGATATGCGTGATAGAATTAAAAGCAGACAAATACCCTCACAAATGCAAATAGTCAAAAATTCAAATCAACATCAACCAGACTGAGAAGCGGGCAATGAACAGGCTGGTCACCCTGCTGTACTGTGAACCACTGCAGCACAGTTACTGTAAGTGTTTATTTAATCCCGCCTTAATACACTTAATATTTTCTGATCCCACATACCTGAAGTCATGCTGTATATAAAATAGTTTCACCCACACTGAAATATTTGGGTGGGACACCTATGAGCCTCATTCAAAACACCTGACTAGCATTCTCATAGTCATTGAAACTCACCTTGTGTGACTGGTATGGCTGGTTTCACCCAGTTTGGCTTCTCCACCAATCACTTGTTTTCAAAGCTGCCTCCAAGCAGGAAAGTGCACTTATTACATGCTGTTCTGTCTGAACCACTTCCTCTTTTTGATCATTGATAGTATGGTTGAGCTGCCTCTTTGGAAATTTACTGTTGTTCTCAGTGAAGACTGATTCAGTGTGTGCCTTTGTCAAAGTCGACTGGACAGGTATAGTGTGATGTTTTCTATGTCTGAAGTGTGATAATCCTGAAGATAATGTCATGTAAAATAATTTAAGTGAAGTAATTTATTAAGAAATGTAGGCATCTCTCTTGTAGTTATTAGTTATTAGTTATTATTGTGTTTTAGTGCTGAAGGTAAAGGCAGAAAATTGGCAGAATGGTGGCACTAATTCAAATGCCAGACCAACATCACAGACCTTTGCTAGTGTCTGTTGACAAATCTGTTACTATATCTTGACAGACTGTACATTGTTTTCTTCAGACACCTTGTAGAAGAGTTTTAAATAGACTGAATTGTACCTTTTTTTAAATATTATTTAAGCCAAAGTCCGGGAATTTAATGTAATCTAATGCTTGTTTTTTGCTCAGAAATAAGTATAGATACAGTATGTATGGCCTCTGGCACATTTCACTTGGCTGCTGTAGTGCATTACATAACAAGTAAAGCATGCATCTTGATATCACAGGTGTTTTTCTGAAAGATGGATGTCAAGAAAAAGAACTTCTTGGAGAACCTACGTATGAAAACTAAGTTAGTCAACTTGAAGAAGCCACGTAAGAAGCCACTTGAGAAGCAGGGGAGGAGGCTGGCCCATCGGCGCAGTATATCTGTACCAGACCTAAGGTTTGTGCCAGGTGAAGCTACAGAGAATTCCTTGCCATCCACTGCCTCGGAAGGCATCTTCTTTGGCACCTCCCCTGGTTTGAGTGATACTGATTCTATTGCAAGTGTCTCCACCACCGACGGATCAGTTTTCACAGACAAACTGAACGATTCATTTCCAGAAACTTCTCTCAGATTTCCCACCGATAACACAAATGCAGCTTTGTATAGAAAAAGTACACCAGTGGAAACACTGCTGCTTTATGAGGAAATTGAAGATATGAGAAAGAACAAGGTAAACATGACTCAAGAAGGCCTGTATGCACAAGTGGATAAAAAAGCCAAGGGCAGTGTACCTACATTTACTTTAGACCCTATTCCTACACCAGGATCTGTTTTTATCAACCCACAAGTTAATTCACAAAGGCCAGACTTTGTAGAGAGAGAGTGTCTCCAAGGTGAAGACATCCCAGTAAACAGATTGCTTCCAGGTATGACCTCTGCAGCAGTGGCCAGAGCAAGCTCACTTGGTGAACAAGCGAGTCCTTACATAGTAAGGAGGACTGCATCGTTTGAGAAGAGAAGGCCAGCATCTGAGACAGGGACTCCACCATCAACCAAAAGAGCTCCTCCAAAAAAAGTGTCTCTGATGTTAGAACCTCTGGGTACTCCTTTGGAGAGTGCTGATGGTACCTCTTTGGACTCTGCCTGTGGCACTCCCAGTGAGGAGCGAGTCATGCCCTGGACAACTGACTCAGAGGAACTGGACCGAGAAGCCTACTCTCCCTTTTTAATGAGAGAGTTCTGCAATGAAGAGGCTCTGCTGGAAGAAGCCCAGTATGGGGAGGCCCTGGAAGAAATGGAGGTCAGTTTCATTACAGGTGTATTTAAATACATGAATAATCAGAGGATTGCATTCTTATTCATACTGTTATTTTAAATTTGACATCAGATATCAAAGTAGTGATATTCCTTCGTGGTGATAAATCAAAAAGTTGGAAAGCCAAATTGATCCATTCCTGTGCTTGGACAGTAACTTGAAGAGCTCCCACTGCTATAGAAAGTGAGATGAAAGTGTTTATTTTTTTAATATAAGTATGCAAGCACCAGTGGTAAAATAAATTTATCAAGAAGTTGTGTGATAAAGTATGGTATTATAAACATAAACATGTAACCTGCTACTGAAAATATGAAGGAACACCACAATAACTAAGTCACTAACAGCTAATGTATTCTCACATCAGTCATATTTGTATGCTTTCATTTCACTTTCAAATGGTGCAGTTTGGTTTTTCACCCACTTCAGCTGTTATGCTAACTTCAGCTGTTATGGATACTAAAGTTGTCCACAGCTTCTAATATTGTGAATAGCATGAAATTGACATTCCTTTTCTAAGGCTGAGATTAGGCTTGAGGTTTTAGTACATCTTGTCACTTACATGTAGACATATATATTCAGTATACACCCATCGTGGCAGTGCCTATTGAGTCTTAAGTGACCACCTGGGATTTGACTTTACACAGTCCTCGGATATAGTTGAAACTAAGACTATTGTTTTCTTTTTTTTTTTAGATGCCTCTTAGAGGGGGAAACCAGTCAGAAACCTGTGTTACTAGTTAGAGACACAATGTTCTACAAAAAGAAACAGATAACATCTCTCTTTGCCTTACTGCTTTTTGCTGTCACTTAGCAGTATTTGCATAATGTTGATACGCTTGGCTGTGAGTCTAAAAGGTACTATCTATAATCACTTAGAATATGTCTTGAAATGGATAAACACCCTTCATTATTATATTATTAAAGCCATAAATCATGAATATAATGTCTACCTTTCTTACCCACACCTAGACATTCCAGTTTGACTGTACTAAGTGTTTCATAAAATGTCATTACAAACTTTTTCTATGTAGATGTCCAGTGAACCATGTGATTTCTTGGACGAACATTTGATGGATCCTCTAGAAAACTCTGTGAGTACTCACTGTACTGCTCTGCCCATTGAAGTAAGCCAGGCATCTGGTATGAGACAGCCTATAAATGTAAATGGTTCTCCACAGCAGGGTGTGACAGGAGGGCCTGATGTCCAAGTACCTGTTGCGGTCCAGAGATACCTCCTGAACATCAACCTAAAGCAGGGAAGGAACCTGGTCATCAGAGACAAGCGCTCCGGTAGGTCAATGACCTGCAGTTGATCTGTATTTCCTGGTTCACTTGAGAAGATAATTACTAGCTCTTTATAAGCCAAGATCAAACTGTTTCCTTAACTGTGGGGATTTTTTAAAACACCCTCGGAAGGATCAGTACGGATCGAGAGATGCCATATCAGATTTCCTGTACATCCTAAAAGAATGCAGTTCTTTGTGTGTTGCCTTTTGGCTACAGCTGAAGAGTCCTTGATGAAACACTGCACATGCGTATACATCTTGTTAATCTTGCTGTGTTATGAGGCAGTCAAACAGATAAAGGCAAGATGGGCTGTGTTCAGTTAATGTTTCTGTTTACTTGGCCACTTGTTAAGTGGCCTATGTACACGAAGAAAAAAACACTAAAAAAGTATGCAGTCAGACCAGTATGACAAACGGCAGACTAGAATAAAGGAATCTTCCTAATGAAGGAAAACTTTGTACATGAAACCACTAGTATTGTAACTTAAAAGAACAACAGATGATTGAAATGGTATGCCAGGTGTAATTGTAGTGGTGAGTTTGCTGAATTAAAGTAACAATCAAATGTTCTTAATTTTTCCCTATAACTGATAGACTTCCTTGAAACAAAGCCTGTGAATATTAGATTTTAAAAAGTAGGAGTTGTTATCACTCAAACTACAAATTCTATCCCGTTACAAGTGTGATGGAGAAACTACGGTGCCCATGAAACATGTGAAAAGTGCGGCCCTACAGTATCTAGAGCCAGTGTTTAGTTTGTGTGTTCTGGACTACTGTAGAAACATGACAGTTCAACATGGTAGAAAATCCTTATTTTCAAGTTATTATACAGTAATGAGAACATAGGCCACAACATTTTTTCTGTTAAGTTATTTGTGTTTTGAGGTATTTTTTAAATGTTTTATTATTGTAATCATCCCAAAATTGTGCATTTGGATCTGTGATTTAGTTGCAATGATTCATTCTCATGTCCAGGTATAAAATCAAACAAGGCCTTCGATTTTAACACATTTTAATGAGTTGATTTTCATAACTATTTGAACTTTTGTGAATTGAAAATGATCCGTGAGAAAGAGCAAGACGGAGAGGCCCAAGGGTGAGATTCAAAATTCCACTCATTTTGACCATTCCTTGGGGCCCAGGCTCAGTATACTATGCTTTGGAAAACAGTGACACCTAGTGGCCATAAATAAAACTACAACACATGACGGAATTCATGTGTGGTCTCAATTAGTGAGGGTATTTGCTGCCTTTTTTACACTTGTATAATTTGTTTTGTTTAAAGTAAAAAATAATATTTAGTATATATTAATGGCCATTTTAGAGTGGTAGATGCATTTCATGGTAGAAAATGTCTTGTGATATGGCATTATTTCAATTTTATCTAGTTGAAAATTGAACCCCTTAAGCTACACTGTAGTTTTAACCAATGTTAAAACTGCTGTAGCTCCTGTAGCTTTGGGAAATCACCTTACACTGAAAAGGTGAAAGGACTTTTTTTTTTTTTTTTGGAATGATGATTAACAATTTTTACCTGCCTGTTGGCAGAAGATCCTCCAAGCCCAGTGCCCTACTCCCTGCTAGTTGAGACCTTACTTTCCCTGACAAGATGGCACCATGATGATGCAATCCCCACACGCCCCCTGTCTCTCCACTGTTTGCCCAACAATAAACACCGTGCCAAAGGCTCACCAATGGCATACATTGTCATTACATATTCTGAAAGGACCCACGCCACCAGCCCCCCACTCCTTAGTTTTTGTTCTCCCCTTTTTTCCCATTAATTTCCATCGTCACCGTTCTCAGTCATGCCAGAGCTTTTCTCCTTGCTAGCTGCCACATTCTCCTCCTGTCAAGTTGCCTGGAGGTTTCCCTGTCACAGGCTGGCAGGGTGGAGCTGCTGTGGGTCCTGCCTGCCTTTGCGAGATGTTCATTTGGAGTGGGGAGCTGACAGGCCTGACAGCCCATCCCCACAGGGCCTTTGTCATGTGATTCAAGCCTCCCTGCAGGCTCTCTCAAGCACCCCTTTATTCCCCTATACAAATGAAGGCATGGGACTGGCTTTCATTTTTTGGCCAATCTGCATGCAATTGCAGAAACAAAGAAGTCCCTTACCCCCACTCCACTCACAGACAGACTTTCTTAACAGGCTTGGGAGATTAACACTGGTTGCTTCTAGATTTTGGTTTCTGGTTGCCTCATGCTGGCGAGTGTTTCTACTCTTTCACAATTAAACAGCTACATCCCTCTGTTTTTGCCATGTGTGGGGTGCACCTCCTCCTCACATATTTCAGTCTCTCACACAACCAGCATGGGGGAAGGGTGTGTATGTGTGTGTTTTCATGCATAGTGCACATTTTTAAATATGTTCTACACAAAGTAAACATAGTTTGCATTAAATAATACACTTTCACCATAGATTGTTATGAAATCAGTGTTTATACACTGTGGTTATATATTAACACTTTAGGCAATTACTGTATGTGTCACACAACATTATTTTGTTGATTTTCTCTTTTTTGTATTCACTGTTAGGTACCAGTGATCCGTATGTGAAGTTCAAACTTGAAGGGAAACAGATCTATAAAAGCAAAGTGGTTTATAAAAGCCTGAATCCACGGTGGAATGAGTCGTTCTCCCATCCTCTTCGAGAAAGAGACCATATTGTGGAAGTTCGGGTAGGCTTTGGTTGTTTGAATGGTGCATTATTTCACACAATTTCTTTTCTTTTTTTTATAACCTTAAGAATTTTTGTAATATTGTTTTTAGGTCTATGATAAGAATCGGACTGCTGATGAGTTCATGGGTTCCAGCACCATTTCCCTGAAAAATCTTGAACTGTACAAGTAAGGAATATACATTTATATAAATGCATATTTTAGGAAGTATAATATGAATATCAATAAGTGGTCATCACAATTTTCATGCCCTTTCTGTTTTTTCACAGAACCTATGAAATGGAGTTGCGTCTTAATGATCCAAAAAGTAAAGAAAATGACATGGGAGTTATTTTGGTTGATGTCTGCTTAATGTTTAGAGATGCCACCATCAAAAGAAGTCCCGTAAGTGTATTTATGACATGAAAGGTTTTTTTTCTTTGACTTTATTCTTCACTGAATTGTACTGATTCACACTTTTTTTCCACAGAGATGGCCACAAAGGAAGAACAAGGTATGTATTTTTCTATCATTAAATTTACTTTTTAACTTGAATTTTTAAACTATCCACAAGTCCATTAGTGTTCTTGACTTCAACTTTGTCGTTTACATGAGAGTCCTCATGTTACCCTGATTCAAAGCACTAGGGGGCAGTAGCTCACTGTACTATGGTGAAACAAAGAATGAGGTATATGTTGAGGACTCAGGCTTTTGTGTGTAACCTTGGTTTCAGCACAGCCTATTTCTTTTGTGGTTTTATAGTGAACGTTTTTTGCAATGCATATTATTTTCAATAGTATCATTTGCTGTGGAAAAAAGTGCCATACAATATTACATTCTGATCAAAATAATAATATTGACTGAATATGCTGTCATGAAAGAGCCCTTAGATGAGTATTATAGAGCAGTATTTGGTTTTGTAGTAAACAAAGTTCCATCTCTTCTCAAGTGGCTTTCAATATATTGCAGCTGTAATTAGATTCAGAGTGAAATAGGAGGGTTGCTGTTTGCAACTCACACTCCTGCGAGTGGGTTTGTATTCACACCTATGTAGTCACTACATCTGCCACTGTTCAGTCTCTTGATGGTCCAGTAGACAATCTCAATTTGAAATTAGATGACAAAGGAATGAAGCCATTTTCATACACATTGTAGGTTACCCACTACAGATGGTTAAAGATACTCAAAGGGAGACAAAAATGTGTGATGGGACTCTTCACAATGTTCTGCTGCCTAAATCACAGTGCTAATTTAACAATGTAACAATGCCATTTTTTTCCCATTTCATTTTTGACAAACGTACAATATCTTATTGCATTTAACACCTATTCTGGAAGTGCTGAATACCCAGCTCTTACAGCTCTACTCCCCCTCTTTCAGAACATCGTTTTCTCCCTCTGTGTTACCACCACAGAGACAGGGAATGGCAAGTGCCTAAGTAAAACTCTGCTGTGTGATAGTGTTTCAAACAGGAGGGGGGCGTATGGGAGAAGCAGGAGGGGGGCTCTGCTGTTCGAGGCATGTTGCCAGTGTGGGATGCCTAAGATCGGCAACGCTGATAATTCCCAGGCATAGCGGGCAATAACCCAGATGTTAGGATGTAATATCACAGCTGTGGATGGACAGTGCTGAGGTACCAGCCAAATGGACCTGGGTCTGAGCTCATTGTGCTTGTCCCCATGCTGTCCCACCATATGGAAGCAATCGCACAGCCCTTTTAGGACCAGGAATAGATTCTCTTTAGGGGCCACTTACAGTTAAGTGGAATTGTTTTATTGGCCGCTGAGATAGAAATGTGTCCAAGATAAACACTTGGGATGACTTGGCTGAGGCCTGTTTTATATCGCTCCTCCACTCCCTCTGTTCCTCTTCTTTTGAAGGGGCTGATATTTATAGGGCTGTGCCTGTGGTATTCCATGTTAATTCAGGTCCCTGAGATGTGCTTTGATCCCCTCCGGATTGGGTGGCAATGTGGGTTGTGACCCCTTAGTGAAGAGGAGGGGCCGGAGTGGCAGGGGAGTTGTAGTGGGACTGTTTGAAGCAGCGTCGCTGGGGCAGTCGAAGGAGCTGGGCAATCAAAGAGGCTAGAGCAGATTACGGTCCTGCTCTTTAATTACAGTCAGCCCTACACAACCTCTCTGCTGTTTGTTTTTACAGCCTTGGCCTATCACCGCATGGCCTCACGGGAACTCTAACATGGAAACATATCAAGGCCTCTCTCTCTCACTCCCTCTGTGACACACTGCAGGAGAAGTGGATTATTTGCCGGGCTTGTCCTTGATTTCCAAAGAGTTCTTGAATGCACAACTTCTCTGTTAGTTGCATAAATTCATTTTAGCAGAAATGATTTGTTATTTTGTTGTTTAAATTCAGATTAGATGAATTTGCCAACATGCAGTAAACTCTGATGCTGGCCATACATACTGCATGTATGCATAATTTGCTGATGAGAGAGCTGTGTGGTTTGCATCATTACTCACTGCTGCCTGCTGTCTCTGGTGCAGTATGCCAAGTGTCCTGCCTCCCCACACTCAGTCTGGGAGCCAGTGATGAGTGGGACTGTCACAGCCAGGGACATCTGGCTGCTCGCTGACGTCCCTCTCTTCCTCTCTCTCCAGGAGCCTACATGGTGTGGCTTGCCTGTCAGTAGAGATGTGCTAATGTGCTCCAACAGAGATGTGCTGTATAGTGTAAACCTTTGTCCTACTTTCATGCACTCTGTGAACATGATGAGGTGCCAGGCTGAGGCACGAGCAGGTAAACAGAGGGGAGTGCACAGACCTTCCACACACATGGCACTTTTAAAATAAAAAACTGTAACTGTCTGTGTGTATCTTTGCCCCACAGCAGAACCAGGCCGCACCATCACAGCGGCCTGCTGAAATGCAGAAGAATCAGCTGAAGAACCAGATGTGGACCGGGGTGCTTGGTATCACCTTGGTGGAGGGACAGGACCTGCCACAATATGGCCAGGGAGACATTTACGTTCGCTTTCGCCTCGGTGATCAGAAGTACAAGAGCAAGGTTGGACTTGTTTTTTAAAAGTCTTTTTCTTTTCCCACTTCTCCCTTTTCTCATTCCCCTCTGTCTTTTTAATGTCTGCTCTTTATACTTCAAGTCTTTCTTCCCAGCCCCTATCTCTTACTTTCCCGCTTCTCTTTCTCAGCAGGTGCCTGTCAGTGACTCACCTCCACCTTGGCTCACTGGGCCATGGCAGAGGCAGCTCATTAGACTGGGCAAGGCTGCCACTCACTTCTCCCTGTGCTTCGGGTGCTGGGCTTCATTGCCTTCATTTGCATACCCAGCATGCCCTGTTCATCTACCTGTACTTGTTGGCCTCCCCCCTGATGATTCTATGGTGCACTTGTCTTGTGTTGTCGTGTTATTTCTTTGTAAACCTCTCTCGCTTTCCTCTCTGCTTGTTTGTTTGTTGGACAAAGCTGATTCTAATTGGAAGCTGTCAGTGTTTACAATCCCAGAGTGGCTACTGAGGTGTACACATACAAGCGCACACAAATAGAGACACATACACACAACACACCTCTCTTTCTCCCCTCCTGCCTCGTTCTGGTTGAACTGAATGAAGACTTAATCCACCTGTCATGCAGTAGCTGCTCAGTCTGATAATGCATTAAACCTGACATTGCGTCAAAGTGTGTGTGTGTGTGTGTGTGTGTGTGTGTATGTGTGTTTCCACATTACTGTATGTGCTGAATCTGTGTCTTTACTGCCCTCAGAACCTCTGCATTCAGGCCAATCCCCAGTGGAGAGAGCAGTTTGACTTCAATCAGTTTGGAGATAACCAGGAACCTCTGCAGGTGGAGGTATTCTCAAAGAGAGGGAGGAAGGGTGAGGAATCATGGGGGATGTGAGTATTTCCTGGTGGATAGCGTTAATTTTGCTCCCATTGCTTCTCCACAGAACTAGTCATCCTCATGTGTTTCAATGGAACTATTTTCCTTTTGTCTCTCAGGTTTGAGATTGACCTCTTGAGACTTCCACTTAATGAGAAGCAGCTCTACACTCATGTGCTGAACCCAGGAAAGGGCAGACTGGTGTTTCTGGTCACCCTGAGATCCTGCTGGGGAGTCTCCATCTCTGACGTTGAAACAGCTACACTGGAGAAGCCTGATGAGAGAGATGCAGTGTTGGAGAAATTTGTAAGTTCTTTTTTATTTGTGTTTATTTTTATGTAAAAAGGAGAGTCCCCAAATATTGGTATTTACAGTATACTAATGATCCTAAGGTCAACTGATTCACATGATTTTATAACAATAACATTAATATAATTCTGTCATATGATGAAGCAACTGATTAATTAATTAAGCAATATTGTACCTTTATTAATCATGTTAAAAAATGTATTTATCATCTTTTTTCTTTCTTTTTTTTTAGAGCTTAAAGAACTCGCACAAAAGTATGGGGGAGATTGGCTTCCTTCAGGTCAAGGTTATAAAGGCAAATGATCTCCCTGCAACAGACATCAATGGTAATCTGCAACAATTTACTTCTTTGTGTTTTATTCTCATGGTACACCAAATATTAACACTTCTTTGTCATTTGCAGGAAAAAGCAACCCTTTATGTGTTGTTGAGCTCGGTAACGGCAGACTTGAAACTCACACGGTCTACAAAACCCTCAATCCTGAGTGGGGCAAAGCCTTTACATTGTAAGATATCAGGGGAAAAAACTGGACATATGTCTTATTCTGTGTTGTACATTTGAATGTGAGTAACATGTTTTTTTTGTTTTTTTTTAACTCTAATGTTGCAGCCCAATTAAGGACATTCATGATGCGATAGTGTTAACAGTCCTTGATGAAAATGGAGACAAAGCCCCAAACTTTTTGGGGAAAGTGGCCATTCCATTACTGACTGTAAGTTTGTACATGATCATCCACTACATTACTGCTGTCACAATATATATTTTGTAGTATTACATATTAACATCTAAAACAACACTTTACCTTATTCTAAAAGGTTCAGAATGGGCAGCAGATAAGTCTGTTCTTAAAGAAGGAAGACTTGGGAAGTGTAACAAAAGGAACCATTACGCTGGTGCTGGACATTATCTATAACAAAGTAAGGACCAAACTAAATATGTTCAAGCTTGTTAGAAAAGTGATAACGGTCTATATGATATGCAATGAAGTCAAAAAGTAGTTAAACTATGGTGTTATTTTTTTTGTCCCAGGTCAGAGCGGGTATCAGAACCTTCCAACCAAAAGAGGCGAAATTAACAGAGGAAGATCTGAAGTTCTCCAAAAAGGTTTGGTTCTCTATTGACGTATTTTGCCAGATTAAGCAGATGGAACATAAAAGCTTGCCAGTATGCTGCCCTCACATCCCACTAATAAACTAGCCACAACAAAGCTACAGGCGGCCATAGTTTGCATTGGACCTAGTCAAAGTAATTTGTTTAATTGGCTTTAAACATCTAACTTCACAAGTAGCAAATAAGGGATTGTAAAGCTGATTCAACCTCATTGTCGTAAACATTATGTCCAGTATCAAACGATACTAACTGGCGTTTTATTCCAATTATTTCCCATTAGGTTCTTGCCCGGAATATATATCGGGTTCGAAAAATCAGCACAGCAGTTCTGTACACGTTACAGTACATTAAAAGCTGTTTTCAATGGGAGAGCACGCAACGGAGTCTAATAGCCTTCCTGGTAAGTCATTGCCTCACGTTAATGAACTCTCTTTAAGCCTTGGGGCGAACAAGTTTTGTCCCATTTCACTGCAGCCCAGTTTTAACCCTTTCATTTTATGTGAATTAGATGTTGAGGAGAATCTTTGGTTTAGCCATTTTCTCTCTCCGCAAGTCTTTTTCCCATGAAAAACAATGGCTGCCGTCTGTTTTTATCCCATGCGTATGTGATGGATGTGCTTTATCCTTTAAATCAAACCCCACTTGGCTTTACTTCAGTTCTGATGACATTAGAGTGCATTTGAAGGGGTGGGGTTTGGGCGTTTGTACATCTGACTTCTTAGCAAAGCCTCCTAACCCGAGGGACGGTGTAAGGAGGATCACAGTCTCAGCTTCCTTGGGTGGAGGAGTGACAGTCTGCCTCCGAGATTTGAACCTTGTTTAAATGTCTCTGTTTAGCTGTTTTTAATGAGGGTATGTGATCTAAGGTCCTAAGCTTAAATAATCTTAAATCACCCTGTGAATCCCCCTCAGTACAGCACATGTAATGTCATGATTAAGAGTGTACACTTGCCATGAAAGCCCTGCCAGCGCCGTGTCAGGGTGAGGAAGCGGTCACAGACAGGGTGTGTGAAGAACTCTCCTTTCACCGCCTTTCTTCTGTCTGCTCTGTCTCAGAATGACATGCAATTCATACCTGGTGTATTCTATAAGCCCTTCTCAATGATCCTGAGGTGCAAATCCCCCCAGGCAATGGCCAGGCTCAATGTATCACAGCCTTTAGAACAGTAAGGCACACAGACAGGCAGGCAGACACACAGACAGGAAGGCAGAGAACAATGCAGGCGATTGTATAAGGATAGAGTGGGAGGCAGACTACTATCTGGGAAAGAAAGTTGGAGCACAGAAAGAGGAAGACATTTCGGTAAGAGTGTGGTCCACGAAGGCAGATAGCAAGAGACTTGGAGGCAGGGATATGGGCAGGAGAGCAGGCGGATAGGCAGGCTGACAGGTGACAGGTCAGCGGGATGGGGCCATCTTCTTCCACCTATAATTAGATCCTCCGCAGGCGATGGGAGTGTGTGGTGGCACACTCTAATCTTTCATTTCCACTTCTACTACACCTGCTGTTTAGGAGTCAGGCACACAAATAGAGATCTTAGAATGAAGGAAAAAGACTCGCACACTCACTGTTTTCATCATGATCATCATTGTTATTGTAGTGCTGCGCTTCCCAGTCTTATTTTTGTCAGTTGTATGTCTCCTGGTCCCTATCAGTGAACATGGTAATTCTTGTGACATTGACTGTAGCCACTTTCTTTTTTATTTGAAACCACTGCTCTGTTTTCAGACACTAACACCGGCTCACTGGTCGATATTTTTAAAAGCAGACAGTAACAGAGGTGTGCTTCAAATAGTCTAAGTATCGAAGGTGCATGGTGAGAACTGCCCAAACAGAGTGAATCTGCCACTGTGTATTCATCACCTACTCATCACCAGACTGAGAGTTCAACAAGTGAAAAGGTTTTTTTTTTTTTTTCGATGATTCATTATATTCTCAACAAGTAATAATCACAGAGAAACATGCAAATCACATGTAAATATGCCATGTAATTGATAGTAACAGGAAAAACTGAACTTACGCTAGCATCTGACAGTCAGTGAGGCCAACAATGAGGTCTTCACTGACTGTCATTACAAGCTTAGTGCCATGCCACTATTCACACTAGTGCCCCTGCCCACTCCAAGGCTAGTCACTGTACAGCCACTCCTCCTCCTCCAAGTCATCATTTGCAATTAAGTTAGTGTTTGGAGCTGTCTAAAGCCGCATGCCACCATGTGCCTTAATGAAAGCAGCTCCCACTCCTATCTTTATATCTTTAGGCAGTGGTAATAAGGTAACTGATTCAGACATTGACAGATGGCCTCTGCTTGCCTCTCAGATGTGCATAATTATACCACTAGTGTCTGCTCTTTTCCACAGTGGCAGGCAGTACAGGGCTTCTCAGGGTATGCTGGTAGGAAACGCTGCAGTGGTGGGTCTAGCTTTAATATACATTACAATACATTATTTATCAAGCAGGCAGTCCAGTCCTAGCCTTTTACACCATATACATCCTGTAATGCATTACCGCTGCTGTGGTTTCTACTGGGACTGCGGGACGCTCGCGTAGTGCTTTACCAGGAATACTTAGCCATTATATCACTCAGTCCCACAGGCCAATTTTCTGACCTCCACACAGCATGCAGTCTACATTTGTATCGTGTTTATGTAGATTCATGTATGCATTATGAAGTGGTTGTTGGTGTGCGGTGTGTAAGGTATTCAAATTTTGCATGAGGGATCACTGCTCAGGTTCACGTTAACCATGTGAATGGAGAAAAAAAAATAAAGTTTTTCCTTCTTTTCTTTTTTTTTTTTTTACTTCTTTGTTCATATCAACTTTTCCCTCATGAGGGGCAATCAGAAAGCTGCACATCCAGGAACATATAAATTTAGCGTTTACAGATTGATCGTTTATTTTGGTTTTATGATTATGTTGTTGTGCGAGAGGAAACTATGCAAGGCATGGAAACACTCGCAGTGGTGTCACTGTTTGCGAGTGCAGGAGGTCACTTGTTTTGATTGTGCGATCTCATCAGTAGAGTCCATGCTGTTTGAAGTCGCCTTCGATTTTCCACCGGCATGTTGCAGTTTTGAAATAGTCTCTAATTAGGTAATGTAACACAAAAAAAACCCAAAAACAAGAAAAGGGAAAAAAAATCTTTCTCACGCATTTAAACAAAGTTCTGGCAAATCCTCATAAACATTTTCATCAGTGAATGGAAATACAAACAAGAAATTTTTATTTTTTTTCCCCCCTCCTCTTGTTTATGCTACAGTAATGAGCCTAGGATCTGCGCTTTTCAAGAGTTTGACAACAGCATGTTCCTTTATGTGAGAGTGAAAAAATGTGACAGCTAAAATCTTCATAAAATAACGGCCTTTAGATGTGCTTTTCACTAAGACTGAGCGAAATGAATGTGCTATACATCAGCAGTGACTGCAGAGGGGTCATTTAGAGTTCTTTGCTGCACACAAGAATAAGACCTGTAGATGGAGCTACAGCACTGCTGGAAACATGTATTAAGGCGCTGAAGAGATCAGTTTCTTTTCCCAACAGGAGCCATTTGTGGGAACAACTTGGAGTGAAATCCTCCATTCTGTGCATTAGACCAAGAGACACAAGTTTCTTTCACAAAAAAAAAAAAGAAGAAGAAGAAGAAGGAAAAAAAAATGAGCATGTATTAGCCAGCCAAATTAATCTGCTTCAGAAGTTTAAAGTTGAGAACAATTTTGATTTAGATGAAATGGATGAAAGTTAAAAAAGAAAGAGGATCATTTACACTTGAAAGCTGATTTTGAGCTTTGCTGTCATTAGGCCGCTTTAAGTATTTAAGTAGAATTAATATTTTAACATATGAGGTACCTCATCTGTCAGGAGATAGACTATAAAGAAACCTGTATACCTTATGTGAGTATTTGAACCGTTTTCTTTTTGACACTGCCAGGTAACAACCGCTTTAGACATCATTTGACAGCCTGTGAAATGCTGATTGCCTCACATCACACACTGTAAAGATGGCATTTGATGAATGTTTGATGCGGTGCAGCTGTAAACACACTTGGCAGCTGCAACGGGCACTTTTTTTGGGGATGATAGAATCATCGTCTCTCCAGATGAGGGCAGGACAGGGTCAGATCTGGCTCCAGAGGTCTCGGGAGACCACCTGTGTAGAGCCACAGCAGTCGGGGCCATTAACCAGAACACCAGCCCAGCCGAGATCAAAGCCATAATCAGAGTTGTCATAATTGTTCTTGTTAACACTGTCCCTGAAAATGAGACGCTTTGTGAGTCTTGGATCTGCCTATTTGTGGTTTACTGCATTGCAGTGTGGCCGAGCTTTTGTGAGAACAGCGAGAGGACTGTGCGCGCCTGTGAATTGTCTCCTTGTTTCTGCTTTGCATCTGTTTTGTCTCTGTTGGAAAAAAGTTGGAGGCCTTAAAGGAGTGGGTTTCTTCAGTCTCATGGGGGTTATACTCTCTATCTCCGTGGCTGTGGGAGTTCTCACAGACTGCGCAGTGGTAATGTGTCTAGTGGGGAGAAAAAAATGATGGCACTGATGGTGTTGTGTGTATTCATGGTTTTGAGCCTAAGATCTATTAATTATTTAATGATAGGCTATGACTACTTGCAAACTGCTCAGCAGTTTATTATTTAGCTGCCCTGAATAGCTATGTGTCACTTGACAGCTCTTGAGGTTGGCTGAATGCAATGTGTAACCTTGAAACATGTCCCGTTATCAGTGGGTTTAATAATCTTTCTCTGTAATATTCACTTCATTAGAGCTGTGAAATTGTTTTCATTTGTATATGTTTTAGGACATGGTTTTCAGTTTTGAGAACACATTTGATTCAGTTTAAACAAACCAAATCCATTTTTGTTACAGCTTAAGGTAACGTTTTAGGTTTTATCTGTGCATCTATTGTACTTGTGCTTGTACTGATGTTTTATATTATGCGTTTTCAGCTTAGATGAAGTATGCTCTGTGTTTAACCCCACTGTGTGTGCCATATCATAATGACTGCCTTTAACATACTTGCCACCTTCTTAGTCACAGAGGACACCTCTCCCCAGGCAGCTGAGGCGGCGACCTGCCCACCCTTGTGCGTGGCTGTTCCGGGGACGGTCTTGGCCCCGGCGCGTTAGTGTGCATGCGAGCTGAGCTGACAGGGAGAGAGAGTCCATGCCACTCCCTCCCCACCTCCTCAGGGGAAAAGGCTCGCATGGCAGATCTGTCACCCAGGAGGTCGCTCAGTGTTAACGCTCCCGACACGGATTAAACACTAGTGGCCAGTGCCGGAGTGCGGGGTCAGTGTAGCCACCACTGACAGGCACCACGGGGCCCCTGCTGACTGCCCTGCTCCAGCTTCATACTGGTGCTACTCTGGCCCTGGCATGTGTCAGACAGTTGGGGAGACAACGGCCAGAGCTGGCCCCGTGAGCAAATGCTAATGCCTTGCCTCGCACGGCTGCTCTTCCTCAGTGCTTTGATAAAGAGCTGCTATCACTGTTGCACTGTACTGTGCAGGCGTCCTTACATGCTGTGGCATTTGCTTATCATTTTACTATGGCTAAACTTTTGTTTACAAATAAGAAAAAAAAATTGTGAACACTGAATTAACTGAAATTAGACTACAAAACTAAATTTGAATGTTTTATTTTTATTTTTGAATTTAGCAAATAAATATATGTTTTTAGGCTTTTATTTTAGCTATAGGTTTATTACAAAAATTGGGACTTTTGTTGCTATCATAAAGAAAAATTATAGCAATACCTGTAAACGAAGTGGAAAACTAAGCATTTAACTTGAGTAATGTAATTATAGTAAATTAAATAATTAATTACAGTAAATATAAATGTTACTGTATCTGTATTTGATTTAAAAATCTGATTATTGCATTGCACTCCAAAATTGTTAGAAGTGATTTTGCCCCACTGAAGAGGGACGCGAGATTCCCCATTTTATTGCTCCCACTCGAATATATCCTCTCTCTCTCTATTTTGCTCCCGCTCGTCCTCTCTCTTTCTCTCTCTCTCTCTCCCAAGTCGATAAGACTTGAGCTGAGCATATGTGAAATATTTATTCAGCGTTAGCTCAGAGCACCATAGCTGCCCACACACTCTACCTGCCCTGAAGAGAAATCTTATCTGTGCTTCCTCTGCCTCCGACACCCCCTGAAAGCCTGTCCCCACACTGGCCCAAGCTCAACACAAATTACATGTCTCATTGCTCTGCGTTTACAGCTACTTTAAAGCCTGCCGCTCCTGTACCCAACACCAGCCCTCAGCCAGACTCTGTTTCAGCCGGGCTAAATTAAAAAAAAAGACCTTCGTGAGCTGAGCTGCTACTTGTGCCTTTGATTCATTATTAATCTCTTTATGTATTTTAATTGAGGAAGTGATGCAGATTAATTTTACTGCCCTTGATTTCACCCAGAAAAAGAACATCTCTATCAGAGTAAAGACTATTCAAGGTTTTGTAGAGGTTCCTTTTATTTTATTTAGATAATAATCATTTTGATTTATTTTCTTAATTTTTGTATATCCCATACTTGCACACAATCACGCGCACAGTTTCTGTTCACACAGAAACACTCAGACAACCACACACATACATACACAAACCCTGCAGCTTGTAGTCAGCCTTGTTAAACTCTTTCAGTATATGTTCGCGTAATCTGGCATCCGTCCACAGCCCCCATGACTGACCCTCATAATGCTGGCTGGCGCTCTTCTCGCTTTGTTTAGCTTTCCAAGTGGAGTGTAACTGAAGAGTAGTGAAGATAAAGCCAAGATTAAATCTTACGTGTTGTAGGATGGTACATAGACTTAAAAATAAGGGTATTTTTGAAATCTACCAGATTTAAAAAAAAATTGTGGAAAGGATGTTTTTAGTTAGCCGTTATTTACAGCAACAGGAATGATATTGTATGGCCCCATGTGCTGTTACATTACATTCATTTGGCTCATCAACAGTATTATGTGTGTCATAATGATGTGAAGCCTATGTTTATATCTCGTTGTCTGTTGTAGTATATAAGGAGAGCACTTGGCAGCCTTGCAGTCTGGTGGTACGTCTGCCAGTCAGTAGTTTGGGTTGGTAGACTGGGCCACCCCCTCCTCTGTTAATCAATTTACAGGATGGTAGAAACTCTTATAGAGGGTGTCTTTGTCCCTTTGTTCCTGCTACGATCCCTTCTCCCTCTCCTGGGAGAGTGTGGGTGGTGGGAGCTGCCATGCTTGCTCAGCTTTAAGTTATTTTATTCACACTTTTAATCGCTGAGTGCTTTATTATTAGGTGCTGGATTCTGCTGGCCAGGGGATCTGCATGAGAAGGCGCAGAATGCATTTAGTGGAATCATATTAATGGCACTATAAAACAAATCTGTCAGGCTGTTCTTAACCCTGCTGGCAGAATTGCTCTGCCCAGGGTTACCCCCTTCTCCAAGCGCTTACAGGTGGCTAAGGAGAGTGCATCTCCATCATCTACTCCACCGTGTGCTAATAGTTTTATTAATTCATTCTTTTTTTCTCTCCCTAGGCACCCTGTGCATAATCATACATTTTTCAGCTAAATGGTGTTTGTCAAGGGAGGTTTCCTACATTAGAGACACTCCTCCCAGACATACATACTAACACTTGTTCAATTACAAGTCGTTCGTTATCCAGTTCTGCTGTGTGTAAACCTAAATGCTCAGGTATATCATTAATTATCACCTCCCTTGCTTTTGTTTGTTGCTCTATGCTCCTTTTTGGTTAAATAAATGACTGTTTTACCGCCGCTGCAACATATTAGCATTGCTGTGTTTAAAAAGTTCAAGGTTTTGCTTGTCATGCGTAATTTGTTGACGGATGAAAAAATACCCAGTCAGGCCCTTAAGACTGAAATGGAGTCCATCTTTGACGGCAATTAAAATGTGGATTATTTTTTATACGAATTTACACTTACGCCTGAAAGGTTGCACTTTGTCCAACATGTCCTTTAATCACTCAGCTGCTTGCTAATAAAACATAAACCACTTAGAGGGGAATTAGTTCTGTCTCCATTTCACTGAAACTCCGGAGAATGCGAGGAGACAAGGGGAAGGTATAGTCCTGCCTCTGCTCATTACCGTGGGATATCTGACGGCAAAGTCTCAGTCTGTGCACCTGAGTGAAGGAATCTGAGAGGTTTTCCCAGATGTTTCTCTCCATCGTTTTTATTAGTGTTAAAAAAGCATGTAAATCCTGAACACATGGGCTGACATACCATGAGGGAGGAATTGAGAAGATATTTCTGACAGTTTTGGTTTATACCCTCATTTAAGCACTCAGTTTAGACACAAGGCATTGTATTTCTGTAGGCTTTTATCTTGTCCACTGAGCCAGAACGCGGTGAGCAGAAATTTGCATTAGTGGGCGATTATGAATACCTGTGACAGATTCTCTCTGCCGGCTCCCTGGGTGGAAATGAATTGGCTCCCTCTGTTGACTTGCACAGGAAGACAGAGACCAAGCAATTAGACTTTAGTGGTTAATGTAGCAGCTTTTGCAGGGAGGGCAAGGAGGTTCAACATTCCTGCTGGGCTCATGTCAGTTTCCAGGCACATTTCCCCCTCTTTTCTTTTCCTTTTTTTATGAGAATACTGGGAATATGACAAGCTACCTGTCCACCAGCCAGCTGAATTCCTCTGGGGTGAGGGGAGCGTCGCTTTAGAATCGCCTCATGGGAACTGAGGTGACAACACATGACGTAGGTTATTCATAACAGAGAGGAGATGTACTGCAGCTACCTCTGCACATCATGCATATTCATTGTTTACCTTTTCTTATCCCCCACCAGCTCTAGTTTGTAGCTGTATACGTAATTCAAACGAGCTCTTTAAAAAAAACAACAATAACATCTCATTCATTTCTTTTATTTCTTGGTCATCCTGCTGCGTTTTTGCATGACCCTCTGGCTCACCCGCCATCTCCCAGGTTATACTAAGGGATAATAAGCGGCACAGTGGTGAAGCCTAGGGCGGTTGGGCCACCATGTTGTCGGCATTACTCATGGTTCACGTTTCCCCAGTGGCTGCTTGAACCTAGGCCTGGTGTGGCAGTAGGTAGACTGGCCCCCTGAGCAACATGCACGGACTCTGTACGGTTGCTATGACAGGAGCAGTCTGCTGTTTACAGGCCTGGTATCGAGGCCTGAAGGCCCCGGTGCTTCACATCCTGTCTCGGGCTTAACTCGAACATATTGTTCATACTGTAGACAGCCTCCAGCTCTTTGAGCTTAGACTGCACAGTGCTACCATCGTGTGGGTTCATCTTAGAATTCATACTCAATGTTTTCAAATGAACTTTGCAAAAAAGAAAAAAGAAAAAAAGAATAACTTGTTAAGAAAGTAGGATGAATGCAACTGTTGGAAAGGAAGCATTAATTAGAGAAACTGTTGTGTCTAAAGTATGAGAAATATTTTAAATTTACATTGTGAAAGATGGTGAGTAAAAATGGACCATATGTTGGGTCTATTGGCGCATAATCACAATATAATAGATTGTAAGATTTAACTTGCTGTGGGGGACATTTTTATTTCATCCCTGTCAACCTGCTGGTGTGATCCTCCTCACACATTCCTGATAATTTCAGTTGAAGACAGACTCATTAGGCTGTCACTAAATGGGTTTAAATGCAGCCGTCCAATTAGTGTTCTGCTGTGAAATGCAGTGGGTGTTGTGCAACGTGCTTAGCACCACTCCTTTACAGAATTATGAGGGATTACTCATTCAGTGTGATCCATCTTATTTCTACCAGGGGTCTTGGCTTTTCTCAGTATCATTGCCACGGAGGGGGTAAATGTTGCAAATGCTTCTCCAGTTGCCATATGCGCCTCGTCAGAGTGCCTTGCTGCCTCCGAATCTAAGAGGATTTGATGTGCTAGTTAAAAGACAGCATACCATGCCTATCCATGTCATACTTTCTGTTCTGCAGTAAGGCACTCTGCCAGCGCAGTGTTATTGGTGTATATAAATAGGATTTCAAGATATTAAAAGTTGTCCCTGAATGTCTGTTACTGTCAAACCCCTAAGAGTGAAATCTGTTGCCATCGGCTATAAATCTCAAAGGCTTTACAGTCTGTAGTGCTTTTCATGAGATTTAGGATGTGGTTAAATCCATTATATATTTTGTTTTGGGAGCAGGCTTGCTGAGATTTGAAAGCCGGATCCCTGCTATAGTGTGACGGGCTTTGCGTTATACTGTCATGTCCTGTCTTCTCAGATCTTCCTTGTGACGGTGTGGCACTGGGAGCTCTTCATGTTGCCTCTGTTCCTGCTTCTGCTCATTGGATGGCAGTACTTCCAGCTCACTGCAGGGAAGGCCAGCTCCAACCAGGACCTAGTGAGTGACGAGGACTCTGAAGTCTTCAGTATTCATCCATACGCATCTGTAGACACATGCTGTTACAGCACAAATTCAATCTATATGTTAACCCAACTCTGGGCACACACACACTGAAGGAATAAAATCCTTTTTGGCACACACTGGGCAAATTGCAGTTTTACAGTGGTGTCAATTAACAACTTTTACACTTGTATGTATACTGTATATTACAGGAGCTGTTCTATTAAATGCACCTTACTGGACAGTCAGTTGTGGCAGCGTTCCCCATGTTTTATAGCTATTTAAACTAGTTCCCACATTGTCTCCAGAGGCCCAATAAAACACAGAGCAGTAAGAAGCTACTAAAATTAAATCACTCTAAATGTATGTATAGCCTATAGTCTGTTGATATAGTCTCACCACATCTGTAAATGCGGGACTATGGTTCTCCACACAACATACCACAATCTCTATCTACTGTTATGGAAATTATGTTTGCCCTACACATGTCTGTGAAGGTTAATGCTGTTCACACTTCTGACTGCCCCCCAATTTCACTGTGTTGTAAGCATCCTCACCGGCCAGCCAGGGGCCTGGCCTGTTCACACACCCTCACCAAAGAAAACATACCCAGTCCGGTGATTGTGTTTATGGATGCTGGCAATGATGCCGTCCCTGGGCAATGTTAAAGCCCATGTTCACCCTCATATCCAGTGTGGAAACTCTGCCACCCCTCTGTGACCCTCTGGCCGGCAGTGACACAGCTCTGTTCCCAGGCAATGTCACAATGTGCACCACATTGGGGTCAGGGATGACTTGATATAAAGTGATCTAGGCAACAGCATCCGAATTAAATGTGTTTTTTTTTCCCCTTTCTGTTTTTCTGTGTGCTTATGTTGTGGAGAAATGAGATTGCTTTGGTGTGACAGTGCTCTTGTGAGGAAGGCCCTCTTTCACCTCTCCTTTTGTGTGAGGTCACCCCTGTGATGCAGTCTCTATGGAAACAAGCCTCTCCCAATAGGGGTGAATGTACTCAAAGAAAATTTCATTACTAGGTGTTTGTTAAAAATGCTCCAGTGCCCACATGTCCCGTTCATTTGAAATCACCCACTATACCTTTATTTTCTTTCAGGTGAACATGAGCATGGGTGACGACGAAGAGGAAGACGAGAAGGTATTTTATCTTGTCTTTTTGTAACATTTTAAGGGATAATATGTTTTGGTGGCAAGTTGTCACTTCTCATCTTTCAATATAAATATATATTTAAGGTTTACTGTGAACACAGTCTGTTTTAACATAGTGACATTGCTCAATGGCTTGTGTAAAATTAATTTTATGACTTACCAGAAGTGTGAACCATTCTAATATTTCTTCATGAATAACCAAGGTTAAATCAAACACATAACAATCTCTCCATTGCTTCTACTGAGTACAAATTCCTGGTTCATCAAATACCTGTGATTCTTATACAAATTAACACTTCCTTCTCAGAAAATAGAAAATATTTTAAGAGCCATACAGGTTCTAATCGGTATTTCAGCACAATCACTGTGACAGCTACTTCTCACAGGCTCTTTTCTAACTAAGAATAGAAATGTTTTCATGCATCCCAAATGAGGGCAACATCTATGAAAACGTTGTAGCATGTAGCTTTTTATTCGGTTCCTCTGGGTATTCAGTGTCACTCTACAAATGTACTCCACCGAGATACTGCAGCCCTTTGAAAATCTATAAATCAAATTTAAACCGCATCAATTAGATTTTGCACAGCTGTTGGGGATAAAATCAGTACATTCTTTTGTATCATCATTGTCCAAATGTGATTGTTATGATGAGTATGACCTTTTACTACCAGAACAAATGGAAAAAGTACAATAACACAGGGATAAACTTATACTATGCCCCAAAGGTTATTAGTCATTTTCACTTGTTTGTGAGAAATTATAAATGATGATGTTTATTAATACATCTCTCTAGTGTCTCTTGAAAAACAACACATCAGGAGATCTTTAAGTAGCCTGAAAATTATACTTCCCCACAGCACATAATATTCAATTATACTCATCCCACTGTTTTCTGTACAGAAGGAAGAGTTAACAGGGATGTGTATTATTGCTTTATGGCAATGAAGTGTGGAGCTAACACAAAGCCTCCAAGCAATGACCCTTGTGCTGCGTGTCTAGGCCCAGGATTCATATCCATAATGCGCTCAATATATTCTGTTGTGATGACCCGAGGCTACTGAAAAAGCCAGATTCTTTTAAAAACACAGGCACATCCGCTAAATCCTGTCTGAAAGGATGGGCTAATTCACAGATGAAACTCGCATGATATGTCTGCACACACAAAGTGGAATGCTGCACTTACTATCACCGGTAGGAAAGCAGTCAAACTGGTGCTTATACAAACAGCAGTGATGACGAAAATTCAGCACATTTATGAATATTGCATCGGTTTATGCACAGAATTTAATATCATCGCTACATAGAACAGTTATTACTTTTTTAGTGTAAGAAATGACAGTCTTTAGAAAGGTTTAAGTTTCGCTAAATATGTTGCATGTGTTTCTGAACCTCGCCTTCGCCTCTTTAAAGCTTTTTGAAAGGTTTTCCATGAGCTTCCCTGAGCCCTTTCACACTCAGAGGAAATGAAATACCTCCTTTCATTTACTAATTAAGCAGTCACCCATGTTTGTTTTAAGTTGTCAGCTTTAATTTAAAGTGGCTTATTTGAAAGTCTTGTTATGGTCTCGCTGTCACTTGAATGTGATATCATGCAGTTAGATCAAGCAGTGTAGCTTTACACCTCGTATCAAAGTCTTCTTTAAAAATATTTGGGGTTAAAGAGTGATCAGTGTTAAATTTGACGACTTCAAAGTCTTTACTTTTCTTTCCCCCTAGTCCTTCCTGTAACATGTGAATAAAGGCTTTTCCCTCTGAGAAGGTTATGATTACCACTCAAATATGTTTTTATCCCCCTTTTTTCCCCCTTGAGGAAGGAAATATTTAAACCTCAGACAGGGCAGCAGGAATGTGAAGGCATGACGTTAAAGAGAGACGGCAAGGCAAGGCAGTGTTACAGCAGGATAATACGGAACAGATTCTCTGCCTGTGAACAAATCTGTCCTCAGGGAAGGAGACAGCTTACAAATTATGTGTGGGCAAAGTGACTTCCCTTTGGCCTTAGGTATCAATTGTGCAGATAGACAATATTTAATCATAACATAAAGAAACAGAGAGGCAAACAAGTCCATAGATCTCCAATAGAAACGAACAGGGAAGATGAAACAACCCTTTCATTGCCCCCCGGCTGGCAGTGCTGGTCTAGGGTTGACTTGCTCCCAGAGCCTAGCTCAGGGGAGTTGGGGGGAGGGTGGGAGGAGGTGGTTGTGGGGGTGCTAGACTGGGCTGGGGGGTTGCTCCATCTCTCACCCGATAGTTCACAGTCACCGCTGTCTCTCCTTGAGCGCACCAGTCAGACAGACTGTCCATGTCACGATCTGCATGATGAGAGCTACCGCACATGGATCCACCAACACATTAAAGCCTCTGAGAGCTTTCCTGTGTTTTATCCCAGCAAATTGTTTGTTAGCTTATTTTAGCTCCGTGTGTGATAATTTGCCAGGAACACAGGTGTTTTTCATTTAAATGCAATTCTTGTCTTTGTCCAAAAAAAAAAAAAAAAAAGTCACTGGAAAAATATTCAGTCTGAGAATTCAAATTTGGCACAGTTTATTCTAATTAAAATGATGCTAAATGAGCTTTTTCCAGCCTTTGATAACACCCCACGTGTCTGTGAGAGTATGTTTACCTTTGTGCGGGAGATCAAATTGGTTCTCCATTACTGCACCTTAAAAGGAAGCTTTTACAATTTTATCTGAAATGAGAATATGATTTCACACAGGTTTTCTAATCAGCAGACATTTAGGATTCATTTAGTCCATCCCCAGTTTATCCATCCTTTTCCATTTCAGAAGGAGATCTTTTATTTATTTTTGTTTTCTCTGCACTCATGAACATGCTGGAGAAAGAAATGAACAAAGATAATCAGATAATTAATGTAGGAAGGACTTCAGTTTTGGTAGCTAAGGAGTTGGAGGGTTTCAAGAATTTTAAAGTACATGAATAATGATAATCATGAGAGCTCTGCCTCTTGATGCATACTTCAGAGTACATCTATTTGTCTGTTTTTCCTTTTAGAAATGAAAGCCAATATGGTTTCCTCATTTTATCCCCCCCTACTGTAGCTGTATTTTTACCATGCATGTGTATCCACTACAGTTAAATAACCATTCATATCTCCTGTTAGATTTAAATTGTAAATCATGTCATTTAAATAAGTTTCAATTCAAATATGAAAAAGAATGTGAGCCTAACTGATGAGGCTCCAGATCGAGTGAGCTATCATTTCCCGATGCATGGCTCTCTGGGTCCATCAGGAGCTCGCAGACGCAAATTGTAATGGTTTTTTAGCAGACTCTAACAGCGTTCCCCGCTTTCAAAATAAACTTAGGATAAAGAGCTCAATTAACACGTGATGTGGAGTAAAAGCACCCCTCCCCAGTGTAGTGGAATGGAGTAAGATGATGCATAAACACAGATTGTCCTCTTTCCCCATGATGAGACCATGAGATGTTAATCTCAAAGGAAGCATATTTGTGATAGTTTCTCCTTTTTTGGACAGTGCTGAGCCTCCAGTGTCTGTCCAGATCTGAGCCCAGTGGGGGAGGCTCTGCTAGTGTGGGAATTGCTCTCTTCCTGCGCCTTTCGTGGAGAAGAGTGGGCCTGACAGTGGGGAGTCTCTCTGTGCTGGCAGACAGTGTTCCCAGGGGCTGCCTCATGAAGCTCTGATAAAGGCATTCTGTCTGGACCCTGTCAATGCACACAGGCTGCGGCTGCGGCTGACTTGTAACATAAACATATAGACATCCTCAAGCCTCCTGTTAGGGTCCATCAGAGCGCCCTCCCCCAACACTCTCATTCCCCCTTCTCCCTCTTACTCTTCCTCTCTCGCCCTCTGTCATCATTCCTGTCATTATTTCCTCCTTTTGATGTGAGGCTTCTCAGCCTCTCTTTAGCTTGTGTTACTTGTGTTATCTCTAGTCACTCCTCTGCTTCTGGAAGGCTTCACGCACGTCGTTATTTCCAGCCTTGTTATGATCACATTCATTTCATTTTGAGACAAACCCTCCAACCTCCCTCACATGTTGACTTATTGCTTTTCCAGACTCATTATTAGTGCACTAAAAGCAAATAATACTTTGTGTGCGGTGTTAGTTGTGACAAGAATGATACGAGTGAAAGAGTGAGCATGCAATTGGTGTTCTAAGTGTTTTTCTCATGTTAGGATAGGTTAGAAAGCCTGGCCTGACAGATTTGCAAAAACATGTTCAAACTTGTCCTGTGCAGGTTGCTGGAATGGAATCTTTCCCAAGTCGTGAGGCCCTTGCACTTCTTGTCTAGGTCGTCTAGCCTGCCTGATTGCGGATGGCCATTTTGTGTACTTTTCATCTACTGGAGAGTCTTGATTGTGCTGCACTTGTGCAACAGCTCTATTGTATGTGGCGGACAAAAGCTGAAATCTCTCAGCCGTCCACATAACAGCTTCTGAGCGCACTGAGTCTGTCTCATCTTCAAAAGCGTAGTCTGAAGATGTACAGTGTTTGCTCATTATGGGCCATTCAATAGATAAATCACACATAATAGCACAGCAGAGATAAACTGGTCTTTGTCTAACCTGCCCAACAATTGACATACAGTGTACCTCATCAGTGTCTGTGCGTTTTTTTTTTTTTAAAGGAATCCGGAAAAAAGGGTTTGATGGATAAGATACATATGGTGCAGGAAGTGGTGCTGGTTGTCCAGAACGTTTTGGAGGAACTCGCAAACATCGGAGAACGAATCAAGAAGTAATTTGACTATTTTGTAGTTTTCCTGCAAAGCATCTTTATTCAAAATTAATCTTTTTTTTTTTATATCGGACTTCACATTAATCTGTCACAATTATTCTTTAAACAGCATATTCAACTGGTCTGTCCCATTCTTGTCGTGCCTGGCCTGCCTGGTCCTGTTTGTGGCAACGGCACTGTTATATCTGATTCCACTGCGATATATTGTGCTGATATGGGGTAAGTCCTACATCTACAAAAACACAATTTAAATGATAAAATTGCAAAAAAAAATAAATAATAATGATAAATTGCGGGGTGCCCTGGTGCCGTGCATGTCCAAACTACAAAACTGTATAAAACTCAACACACATTCCACTGTTGCAAAACACAACTCTTATTTAATCTTCCTAACTGGAAATCCATGATTTAATGAAGTACAGTAATGTAAGAACTCTGCCATTTTTACACCTCTGCAGATGCACAGAGATCAGACAGCTGCAGAGGTTTGCTCTGCTCAGTGTGGGCTGGTGTAGCAGAGCCTAGCAGAGGCGAGGCCTAGGGTTTGTGTGAAAACAAAGCAGAGGTAGAGTAGCAAGCTGTATATAATACATGATGTCCTTGGGCAGTCTGTAGGCTCCTGGTCTAGCCTCTCATTATCTGCTGTAGTCATACAGAATAGACAGTCATCTCAGTGGTCAGGGAGATATGCTGCCCTTAACAGGCTCTCCTCCTCCAGCTGTAAGCCCACAACCACTGTACTTCCACACTGCCTTCAACACAATCAATACCAAAAAACCATCATATCAAACAAAAAACACACAGTCTGAGACACTCCTCTGCTTCCCCAGTTAACCCCATCTCTGTGGTTGCAAGGCAAGCCTTTCAAGTTGCTTGCACATATTTAAGTCCTTAGGTTCTTTGTCTGCATGTTGAGGTACAGGCAGTACCAAGCTGTGAATATAATGGTCCCATTACAAGACCCCAGAGATATTTTTTCTCTGTGGTATGCAGCCATGTGCAAAGTAAATATAGATGTGCTAGAAATTATCTGATTGAAGTAAACAAAAGTGAGGAAAAGCTGTCATGGATGTGTGCCTGTTTTTCAAAGTAGAGTTATCATTATTCATCCACTTTAATTGATTAAGTACTGCTTTATCCATGGTTGTCTCTATTGTATTGATCTGGCTTGAATTCAGTTTGGCTGAAATGGATCAATTGAAACGGCATCATGTAATGTAGTTACTGATACACTGCTGGGGACTATATTGTACACAGATAGTGTTACACAGCTATTTATTATTATTATTTTTGCACTGTAAAAATATGCTGTACGTTAGTGTGACACCTTTATTTATTAATGTGTTCTTGTTTTCACAGGCGTTAACAAATTTACCAAGAAGCTGCGCAACCCATATACTATTGACAATAATGAAATACTGGATTTCCTCAAGAGGGTGCCTTCTGATGTTCAAAAGGTAAGGGTCCAATTTTACATACAGATAGGGAGGGAATTCCCTGAAGATGTCTGCATTATTTGCTGTACCAGAATTCCCAAGTGTTGCAGAAATATATCCACTGGCTTTGTTTGATTATTAATGGACTCTCGCCTTTAAAGCAGCCCTGGCCCAATTATTCCTCAGTGCAGCTCCATGTAGTCGCCGTAGTGCCTGAGTGAGGAGATGCTCAGATCTGTCCTCAGCCATATTGCTGCGGCCTTGTCCGTTATTAGCAATTTTGTCTGTCTGATTGAAGCACTGTGACATTAAAGCCGGTGATTGGCCGAGGGCCGGCAGAGGGCTCCTGACGTCTCTGTCTGTTGTGTCAGCACAGAAACTCTGATGTGGCCTCAGTCACTTCAGGGTGGTGGAGTCAATTAATGTAGTCGTGAGCTCCAGTCGTCTTGCTGGGTGCCATATGTGATTACATATTAGCCGTGGCTGATATGTCATTTGCATTTACATCACAGAGCTGAGGAGAGCTGTCAGGGTGTTGTAAGTGGTGCTGGGTGTTCGCCGTTCTCTGACTGAGAATTTTGCTCAGCCAGGAAATGAAGTGCCGCACAGTGCCTTCATCTCCCAGGTAACTCGCCAGACGGAATTCAGTGAGAAATCCTGACAGTCTGGATCTGGAAAGACACTCTCACCCCAGTCTGTTTCTCTGCTGCACCCTTGATGTCCTCCTGCAGCAAGCCATCCCTGACTTCTCTGTGATGTCGGAGGGAGCCTGTGTTGTTTGAGATTTGGCTGACTGAGTTGGCAAAACAAGGTGGTGAATACATTTTTGATTCAGAATCCTTTGTATGTCTCTCTTCCCCATTGGGATACAATGTTTGAGCTTTGAAAATGACTCACTTTCAAATCTCATGGAAATAATACTTTTTAGCCTGGTTTAAAAGAGAGACTACATCTTGAAAATAGCTCCAATCATAAAAAACAAAACACCCTTAAGATTCATCATAAGTACGTTTCATTATGTACTGTGAAAAATAACCCTAACATCATATACACAGGAGACCCAAAACAATAGACCACATATTTTGTTTTTGTTGACTTAGAACTTCAATCCTCAGATAGGTGTGGACACAAAAACACCACAAAGGCTGGAAATTGACTCCTGTCTTTCTTGCAAATGTGACTTGGCAATTAGTGCCTGTGCACATCTACAAAGTCTGCCTCAAACAGGGACTTCTGACAACACTGTGTCTGTCCTGAAATAAGAAGCATCTGTCAGTTCTGAGGACAGTTTCATGTTCTGATGCAGGAGGCAGTCACTTTGTTCCCACATTCCATCTCCCGTTCTAATAATGGAGACCAGCTAATTAGCATAGAGTTCTTACCTTTATTCAACAGATTCACCGTATTGTTTGAGCTCAGCGAGCATGCTTCAAAAGCAAGTTTTTCGAATTCCAGCTCTTCTCCTTTTCAGTTTGCCCTATGATCAGTCCTCTTTGGATTATGGTGGAAGTTTTGAAAATAAAATATACATACAATTGAATCACACTTTTGAAGAGAGAACATGATTCTACAACTTAAACTTATTTTGTAAATCCATTTGAACATCAAGGAATTTCTGGAAAAGGAAATCTATCTTGATCTATCTTGAGCTTAATTCTACACAAATAGGCAGAAGAAAAACAAGGCTGTAAGTTGAAATGCCACATTTCATAGCTTGTTTTTCACGGAAGAAATCAAAGTCAGACCAAGGGGTCTGCTGACATGAAGAAAGTTACAGGTCAACCAATGTTAGTAACTTAAACAATGCTCACTTTATAATATTCTCAGGCTTTAACAAAGTTTTCTTTAGGGGACATAACTTACAGTGAGTGATTATGCAGTTTGCAACTCCCTCACTGGCCTGGCAGGTCATCTCAACAGTTGATGTCTGTTTCTAATATTGTGATTGTGGTGCAGAATGAGGGGGGCGTACACTGGTACGGAACCCTTGACTCTTCAAATCCTTCCTCCCTGTGATTAATCCCCTCTGCTCCTGTGTTTAAAAAATGATTCATTACAGGCGAGCCCGCCTCGCTTTCCCCTGCACCAGCTCTCCTCAGGGGAGCCATTACCGTGCGCTCCACTGAGCTCGGATTACCTGCCTCTGACCAAACTCCTGTTTGTTTTTACAGGTGCAGTACAGCGCTCTGAGAGCGCCCACCAGCCAGAGCCAGCCGCGGAAGAAAAGGTAAGCTCTGCGGACACGCTGGATGAAAGGCTGGTCTCCTTTTGAATACGGTACGACGCAGTCCACCTGACAACAATGCTCCAGTGCCAGCAGAGCCCATGACCCCATGCACCCCACCGCACCACCCTAACTCTGCCCCCTGCTGCTGAGGGGCAGCCAGCCGCTCTCTGGCTTGTGTGTTTGCCACCCCCCTGACAGAGGCTGTGAACTGCAGCAGCTAGGAGGGCAGCACATGGCGCTGTCAATCACAAGCCTGGAGGTAAAGAAAAGAGAGAGCTGCAAGGCTCAGCCTTCATCGTTGGATATAATTTAAAAAAGGAATGAAAAGCGTCGGGTTTGGCTTACCTTAGACCTCCACTGTTATGCTTTGTTTTTGACTTTGGTGAAACTGAGAAATTTGCCTTAAGGTAAAGTTAATACAAACTTAAGTTTATGGAATTTTATGGAAGTTTATGCGTCTTTATCCATGGTCAAAAGGTCATATATATCACAGTCCATTTTTAAATAGTAATATGTTTTCATGTTATGTCACACTTAAAATATCAAGTCACAGTACTCAATGTTATCTTTCATTTTGTGATAAGGATTTTCTGTATATAATATAATTCTGTCAGCTTTCTTAAATCTATCTGAGCAACAAATATACAACTATATATTTATACGTGTATTATTTCCAGCTTTAAGTTTTTGTGTTACTGCATGTTAGACTGATTAATTTGAGAGTTTTATTTTTACCCAGTATCGTGTGTGCATCATCAAATTGCAAGAATCCTGAATAAAGAATCTTGATCAGTTGAGCTCTTGTTTTTTCCCATGTTTTTTCAATAACTGCACTCTAGTGAGGATGGATTACACCACTTCTTTACTTGAATACACAGTAAACACATCTGATTACACAACACAGCCATTGGAACAGAGCTCACACACCGGCCACCGCTGCGCCTTGGTTACCGAGCTCACATCAAAGCTGTGTGGCTCCAGTGTGCTTCCTAATGCATTGCTTTGTTGCCTTCTCACAATAACAGGGTCCAGATGAGAGAGAAAGAGCTCATCTCACAGAGAGTGCTCTCTCCATCCTCAGCACTTAGTGCTTTACATTTCCACTAAAATCACCTGGCCTATCTAATGGTTACACACACACATACTCTGATTTTTCCATCTGTCTCCCCACAATTGTTTTCCCAAGTAGACGGATGTAGTACCTATAATCTTTATCAATTTACTCATCCATATTTAGTTTAAATGCAAAAAGATAAATTATTGACGAGAAACTCGTTTTTGTCCTCCTTTAGCTGCTTTCTGATAGTAGACAAATGGCAAGTACTTTCTTTTAAAACATACATAGTTAGAACTGAAGTTGGGCTGAACTGAGGCTTGGACCCCACCGATGGGAGTTTGTTCTAACTGATTGGGGGACTGAGCATCGCGGCCGGGTGCCCCCCTCCTCAGCAGTAGCACGCTGGTGAAAGAGCATCCATCTGTGCTTTGTGAAGAGTTTGATTGGCTCAGGGGGACCTGGTGGAGCCCCGGGCTATCTCTTTTGACAGGCTGATAGAGACATCACTGGGCTCTCCCAGGAGCTGCCACCAGGGGTCCATTTCAAAGTGAGAGGGTGTGGAGGTGACCCTGAGCTTCTGACGAGCTAAATCCCACACACTGGCTGAAACCCTCCTACATTCTTGGCTCCATTGGGGCTTGGAGAGGGGGGGGAGTTGTGGCTGCGCTGGAAGGAGGGCAGAGCTGGGGAGGGAGCAGTGGAGGGTACTAGCAGATCACTGGCAAGACCCGATGAAGTGTCCCCAAGAGGTGAAACCAATTAAGCAATACTCCCAGGGTACTTTTAATCGACATTTTTGCAAACAACCAAATTGCAGCACTAGGGCATCTAAATCTCCAACAGAACTCCTGAATAAGACTCTGACAATTAGTTGGCACATAAAGCCAAATTTAACTAATAAAAAAGTAACTTTGGTGAAGAGCCTTTTTTAAGTCGAAATAATATTGTCATAGGCAGATATATGATTAAGGCAAATGCTGCCAGTGACATTATGAGAGGTCATATGGGAATACGGTTGCCTGCCTCCAAGCTGTCAAATCTTTGAATCTGTGTCACGGAGGTTGTGGACTTGGATGTTCCCTGTATCATTTATAGTCTGTGGATCATGCCGACTTGTCTGACAGGGTTGCAACAATTGTTGATTCAGGTCTGCATGCACCAATGCACACTCATGCCACCTACTCATACACACATGAGCCCCTCTTCAAAGAGGTATGATCATATTTAAGGAATTATTTATCAATGTAATTTCTCCTGGGAGGGCTTGTGAGTCTCAGCAGACGAAGTCACTGTGCAATATGGTCCCCGAATGCAGTGGGGAAAATCCCTGGATGTTTTACAAGCTTGCTAATGAACATTTGAGCCACACAGCAGTTAACATTGTCTGATCACATTTTTTTTCTCCAGTAGTTGTTGTTGTTGTGCATGGTGTGGCAGTGATGTCTTCATCAGGCTGTCAAAAAGGAAGTGCCTGCAGCTGTGGCGGTTCCCCCCAGAGCCTGTCACACTCCTTGTTTCCATGGCAGTCCTTCAGGCAGCACCACAGGCAGGCTGTGTGCAAGGACCCATACAACCTGTTTTTTCAGCAGCCGCTCCTCTGATGTTCAGCCCCGGAGCGGGCGTCAAACTACCAAGTGCAGAGAGAGAGAACACTGCACCCTTTCTCTCTGTTGCAGTTCTGCGCTGTTTTACAAGGAGATGCATAGCAAAAAAAAAAAAAAAAAAAACCTCCTCATTTGAATAAGCCACTATTCTCAGCACCTCCTTAGTAATTGTTACATGTGCAATGCCGTTAAGGTTCTCTGACCTCCTCTCTGAGACACATAATGTGCACAGTAGGACAAAGTAAGAAAAGCACTACTCATAGCTGACTTACATGTGTTAAAGCTCTTATGCACGTGTTATTTGGTCTGCTTGTACCACCTGAGAAGCAGGTCATGGAGATCAGTGGCTGCGCTCCAAGTCCCAACTGGCCTAAATTAAAGGTGCAGAGGTTATAGTCTGCCTCCAGACAGAACCCTGACACCAATAAAGAGCAGAATTTGCCGGGCATCAACACAGTGGAAACACAATCCAAATGACAGAACAGACTGAGTTTGCTACATTTACTGATTGTTTTGCCTATGTGAGCACATCTACCTGAGGTGGCTGCACGGGGAGCTGCCTTTGCTGTTTGTTCTAGATTGTAACTAACCAGACGGCACATTGCTTTAGTCTCTCCCTATGATAGAAGACATAAATCATGGTAACCAGGATTGATGTTGTCTCTGGGAATAGGGGTGGGAATATGACTGTGATAACAACAGAGAGAAAAATGGTCGCTAATAGCAGCTGTTTTCAGGAGCTCCAGTTTACTAATAATTCATTTTGTGGCCCAGAGTACACACTGGTGTTAAGACATGGCAAAAGCCATAATTCTTTATAGCATCAAGAATAGAAGATGGCCTTTAAGAGCTGAAATTAAATCATTGGCCTTTAAAAGCATCTCTCTAAGGGGCAAGCTGCATTAATAAATTCAACTGATTCTGCTTTAATATTATTCAGAGTGCATTAAAATGAAGACAACAGCTGGGATCATGCCCAGTCTCGAGAGTATTGCTTGGGCCAATGAGTGCCGGCGAGATGCAAAGCATGTCTGAGTGCAACCCTGCTTTGTGGATGAGGGGACACAAGGTCTCAGTGTTACAGGTGCAGGCCTGACAGTTGCTGTTCCCGGATCAGAGGTTGTTGGGTACTGACACTGGCTACAGGACAGCTACTGCCTGCCTCAAAAAAACAATGTCACATGGGACAGACACCCAGCCACCCAGCCAATAAGGCGAGCATGACAGTACTGCTTATTAGAACTATAAGAATCTTCAAACTATTAAATGTTTTGTTGTTGTTGTGTTTTGTGTGTAATAGTTATGAGCTTCCTTTGTTATGTTGAAAAATGGATAAACTGTAGGGAGAAAAAAACTCTCTCTGGCTTTATAAAAAAAAAATAGAAGAATTAAAGTGTTAAGCTTTCTAACATTTGGTGTTACATCAGTGCTCTATAGTTAGCACGAGCACATGCGTCAGGAAACAATACAAAGAATAATTGAACTGCATATTTCATTCTAATTAACAGTGATATAACGCAATGTGACTCTCAGCCTCCTGAGGAAAGAGCACCATATTTTGTTTGATGAATCTGCTAAAGCCACAGCTAGTCTCGCCACTAACCCCCAGGGAATCAGGTATCATTAGAGATATGAACAGATCTGCTTTTTGTCTCGGTGAAAGAAGGGGAAAACACATTTCCTCTGTGCTGGCACATGGGTGAATGTGAAAGTGTTCAATATTAATAGCCTTTCATCAAGGACACAATTAGGACACCTCTATTTGACACATTCTATAGGTTCAGAATGAATATGGATATATGGTCCCAAGGAAGGAGCCACTGGCTGAATAACAAAGTGAAATCTCCAGCAAACCCAGCAGAATGAAGAATGCACAACATGACAATTGGGGGAGCTGATGTATTTTGATCCAATGTGAATTTAAAAGAAGCAAGAGACTCTAAGTGTATTATTATTAGCCCAATTTATAATTCATGGCCAAGGGCAAGTTGTATATTTATCCAAATTAGCATATGTGCCGCTATACAAACACACAAATTCAGCACACATATTAAAGAGGCCACCTTTCTTTCATCTGGTACACTTCAAGTATAACTCCTCAGACTTGGAAAACACATAGACACTACTTCAGTATTTATGTTCCTTTCAAGAGAATTAAAAAAAACGATTAAACCTTAACACTGGTCATGGATCAGTCAGAGGTTCACGTGAAGCCGATTTGATTAGTGAGTGCAGTTCAGGATATGTAATTTTCTACAACAGAGGCTTTGCGGTTGCTGACTGCAAAGCTAAGGTGTGAAGAGGGCTGTGGTGAAGTGAGGAGACTAATCACATGTGTATCACCCCAGAGCACCGTCTCCTCCAAGCTCTGCCACATTATGACACCAGAGAGTCATGTAGCACACGAGCACAGTTAGGCCCATTAACCAGAGCGGCTAATTATCGGCTCCTACAAGGTCTTCATGCTCTCAGGCATTGCATGCTCTCATTTCTGATTAAAAACATAAATGCACACAGAAAAAAGAGGATCAATTACAGCGAGGCAGAACAGATAACAGCCCCGTACCAGAGTAATTAGGCTGGGTGTTTCATCGGAACCGCTTGCTCTGTGATGAAGGTTTAAAGAGTCCAGTGGCAGAAACACCACAACTGTGTTTGTTTTATTTATGATGCTGCAGTGTCACCCACTGGGGCCCAATTAGCCCGCGACTGATGCCTTGGAAAGCATCTCTCTGCTATTTCTTTGACAAGAAATGAAAGCTCCACTTGCTTATGTCCTTCTTGTGACCTGAGGGCTTCAACCTGTTAAGGCCAGACTGGCCAACAGCTAAGACTTCAACATGCCAACACAACCTCCTTCCTTCTTCCAGGCCAATTTCCTGTATATTTCATTTAACTGTGTCAACAGAGGACATTGTGGGGATAATGTACCAGTTTTAGAAGTATTTAGGCTACACATTCACTTCCACGCTTCCACTTTCTCTTGGCTTATTTGATGGTGATGCTCTGTAATGTACGTAACAGCCTTCTCGGCATTCCTTACCCACATGAGGGAGCACCACCATAAGGAATGAGCCTGATTGCAATGTTGGCTTGAGCTCTTACACCAGCTTCAAACCGTTTGTCAAAGTAATTTTCTTAATTAACTGCGATGTGCTCTGATTAAAATAGTATTTACCAATTTACATCATATCAGCCAGCACTAGTTTCAAATTGGCTTTCGTGGACGTAATGCATATGTTTTACGACAAGAGAGAGAAATCAAGCAGTAAAATATTTGGCCGTGCTTTCGGTTTGGTATTATAAATACTCTTAGATTTTTTTTTAAAGGACGTGCTCATTTTAGTGAGCAGCTTCTCTTTCAGTCTTAACAGCAACAATTCGTAAAACTACTGGAACGGCAGTCCTTCACACCTTCCTCTTTTCTCCGTTAGAACCACACAGTGCTTCGTGTAATCCTTGATTTACTACACTCACACTCTCACAGGCACACAAACGCATACAGACATAGTTTATTAGTTTCAATAGGCAAATGAAAAAGAATGTCTATGGTCCTTTAAGCAAGCAGCAAGAGACCAATTAGTAAGTATCTCTATTCAATTTCTCCATATCTCTACTTAGTGAGTGTGAGGGAGAGAGAGGTCTGGGGGGAGGAGTTTGAGCGGCACAGACAGGAAGAGAGAAAACAAAGCCATCATCTCCCAGTGCTTGCCCTCCTCTCCCCTCTCCTCTGCAGCTCCAATTACTGGCTTCTCTCCCTGCCATCAGTATGCAGCAGGGCCGCTCCTCTCCTTCACTCGCCCCAGGCCATTGAATACGTTACCTCCGCTATGGGGCTCGGGGCTCAGGGGCACTGTGCCCCCTAACCCCCTGGATAATTCGGGATTCCTGCTCCTGCCTTGGAGAGCTGAAAACAAATAAAACACCCAGATAAATAAAGAAATAAGGTTGCCTCACAAATATCCAGAGATCTACTGATTTATTGATTTGTTCATTCCTCTACTTATTATTTGTAAATCATTACTGATCCGCAGCCACCCACACCTCCATCCTAAACCTACGCGAGAAGATGAGAAAGCACCTCTCTCAGGCCGAAAGTTTTAAGCAGCTGAAGCATGTATTTTTTTTAAAAAGTTGATTTTTAAATAAAAATGGCCAAAGAAATATTAATAGTTGTGGATAGTTATAACATTGCACACTGTTGTCTCTATTGTTTTGCAGATATTCAAATTTGAAATATATTATTTAAATTGTAGTTATATGTGGATACATATTGTGCTTTCAAAGTTCTCCTTGTTCCTGTTGTTGTAAATTATGCAAACTTTTTTCTAACCTTGTAATAGTTAAATGTTGATTTTTTTCCGTCTTCTCAGGCATCACTTGTGTTTCTTGCAGGAAAAAAACAACCATCTCAAAACTCAAACCTTTTATTTGAAAGATTCTGCAAGAACAAAACCCCTTTTGTTTTATGCGAAGATCATTGTCAGGTGAAAATAACCATTTTCATTCTTTTACGCCCCAAAATCTGTACAATGCACTTGAGGCAAGTCTATAAAGCCGCTCAAACTAGACTGCCTTTGGCTTAGATTTCTTTTCCATCTCCCTGTCTTTGTCCAAGGTTTAAGGTTTAAAATAGCTCACAGCTACAGACCATACAATTCTTATTAAAGCACTTCAGCTTTCAGGCAAACTACAGAAAGCTGCGTTTTAAAATCCTTTTTGAAACACGGACAAAAATATTTTATAGAGAACTTGTCAAACTATAAAAGCCCCATAATCTACCCCCCTACTTGTATCACTATCACAATGCCTAAGTGGAGCTGAATGTAGTGAAAATGCATGCAATCATGAGGTGGAATGAATAACAAAGCAGCGCTCCACAGCAGATCTAAAATTGTGAAAGAGTATCTCTGTCTGTCTAGAGCCTTTTATGTTGACAAACACCTACACTGTAGTTCTCATGCAGTGGTCTGTGTCCACAGCTGCTCTTCCCACTCGCCTGCAAGCAGATGCATGGTTTGCTCTTTTGGGTAGAGCCTCATGACTGAATGAATTGTTTTTGGAGATAACAATGAGGTGCAAAGAAATGGGGTGGAAATGGTGGCGTGGAAAAGGAGATCTTCCACTTCATTGTGCAGCTCGAGGAGGTAACTGAGAGCAAAACCCCAAACATGGGCCGTCCAAGTCAGACAGTACTCACATCACACCCAGACCACTCCATTCTCCTCATAGTGACATTAATGCCTGTTTAATATGCTTCTGTTTCTCCAAAAACAGTTGGTGTAAATGATTACTAGATTACTTAATGTAGCGCTGAATCAATTCTCAAATATGTCCGTCTCTGCTATGCAGAGCAGGCGAGCTGTGAGAGAAGAGACAGTGAGTATGATAGAGCCATGGGGGAAATTATGAAACTATTAAGGAGACACTGTTGTTACTCTTGGCTTCTTACAGGATTTTGTCAGTGAATGTATCTCCATTTTAATAGTTGGCAGCAACTGCTCAGGCGATGCTAAATCTGCTGGCCGCAGGATTTTATATTGTGATATTGTCAAATAATGTGATCACAAATTCAGCCATGATGTAATGTTAGGTGAGGTAATCCACTTACAATTATTAAGAGGCCCCCCGTTTTCTTCTTTCTTCCATCACAGTGCACCAGCAAGAATTCCAGCTTCGACTTCAAGACTGTAATGAAGCACGGCTCCGTAATGGTCCATATGCAGAGAATTCTACATTTGAAACAAACCACATACAAGGTGGAATTTGACAAGCTCATAAAGTATCATCTGCTTAAATGCCTTATGACAATGTAAGATTAATGACGGTCCATTCAGTGCTAAGCAGCAGAGGTAGAAGAGGCACCTGCTCCTCAAAGGCCAGCTCTAATCATTCTCATCTGGACTCCCCGCTGACATACTAACCTGCTGTTCCTAAGGAAAGGAGATCTGCCTCCCAGATCCTCAAACACTTTTCGGGGCCCGCCGTATTACTTTCCTAATTCAGCCCAGATGTGACGTCCCCACTCTGCCATCCTGTTTTTTTTTCCCCCGCTCTGCTTCATCTCATTCCCACCTGCTAGCTGACCTGGGGACCCAAGGCCCAGACTCTCATTTGGTTTGCCTCTCTCAAAGTAAAGTCCTGTTCTTTGAATTGCAGCAATCTTTTTTATTTTTTTTCCACCTCAGCCTGGAGGGTCTGTAGTGAAGTCTGCACACTATAGAGAGTGCTGGAATCTTCCTACTGTCACATCCTCGCGTGCCTTTTGTTGTCTTAATAAGAATTCCCTTGTTCATTGCAGAGTGGTCAGTCATCCATGGAGATGGCTAACGACTGGCGATATCTATAGTACAGACTCCAGTCTGTTAGGCTGCATGTATTCTGTAACAAACAACTTAACAACTGTAATCAATATGTTGTGTTCTTTTTCTGTCCTCCTTATAAGCATCTTGCATACTCACAGAAAAAAAAGTGTTTTGCCCTTTCCATAAAAAAATTATTAAAGCAATGTCATTGCTGGATGAACACCATCGGTTAGCACTGACCGCCTGAAAGATCTCTACTTTAATTGGATTGCTTGGCTTCCCCAAGCTGATGGACATGCTTGTCTCTCAGGACCACTGAGCGTCTGTCTCCACTGGATGGGCCCCAGTAAATAATCTCTCTTCGCTAAACGCTTACCGTTAATTGTGTTTTTTTTTTTCTTCCTCTTCTTCTTGAGATGTGGTGGGGGTGGGTGGGATGGGGAGGTGGATAATTAAGACAATGCCTTTGCGCTTCACTTTGGAGCGGGGATCCCACTTGGGCTGAGGCAGGTGCCTCTTACTGGAAGAGACTTACTGACAAGGCCTGCCAATCAAGCCCCGTAGAGCTCTCCATTTCTTCAGCTCTTAGGTGCTCTATTCCCATTAGTCCGTTTATTCCAAACACAGTTTTTAAAATGCTGGGGATTAAGCAGGTAGCAAACAGGCCCAGTCTGTCGGAGGGAATCAGTGTTCCCCAGCCTACGTGCACATCGTCTGTCTCAGCCCGTCTACAGCTGCACTCATGGTGGAAGGTTTTATCTTACAATTGATTAAAGTGCTCATACTTTAGAAGTGGGATTGTTACACTGAAATATAAAACTGTGCAACAAAGTTTTGATAAAAGCTACGGGGAATATTGATGTCACATAGCAGTACAATGTCTTTTTATTTCTTTTATTTGCCCACTACAAAGGTTGTTAAGGGGAAAGAGCCAAATAAACTCCTTGCAGTACTCATCTAATGCCAAACACTGTTCCTATCTTTTCTCTGCGTTTCTTAATTCCTGCTGAGCATTTGCTTAGAGAGTAATGAAACTATACAAAGATTCTTTGTGGAACACAGAAGGAGACTCCTTTTTTGTTATTCTTATACCTGACCTTGAGGGCATTGTCAAACTGTGCAGAACCGTGCAAACATTGCATACAGTATAATAACATAATCAAGACAAAAATGTAATGGTTGTGATAAAAAAACGTTGTATCTCCTCATCGAGCAGACAGTTTGGAGAGAGATGCCAGCAGCTATTCACAACGAAGCGGGAAAACAGGTCATAGAGTCACGGCCACTAAGAGCTGCTGTGCTATAGAGTGCCACTGACAGGCTTGTACAAGGCCAGGGCCTCATCTGGCTGTAGTGCCAAAATATAGGCACTGAATATGGTCTACTGTTGAGACATAGAAAAGATATCCTTGCACACACACACACACACACACAAAAAAAGAATATCCATTTCCATCCAGAATATTTTTCATGCTGTTGAATGTAAACAAGTTTCATGAAAGAAAGAAAACTTGACAGTGAATTTAAATTTAAATACAAAAAAGTTTGACACTCATACATTTGGTTTTAATTCTCATGTAACATTTTTGGATTTTTTTTTTTTTTTCATTTTGAAAAATGGGCAGCCACTCGCTTTGTGCAAAATGTGATATGAGAGTTAAGTGAATGGGAGAGTGGGTCTGAATTCCCCAGCAACCATAGCCACTCGTCACACGCAGACAGGAAATGGACAGCCACTTTGGGGAAATTCAATTCAGTTGTCGTCCACTGTGAAAAAGATTGAATCATGTAGACATTTGAGGTGATTTAATGGTGTTAACATACGCACAGTAGAGCTCCATGACTTAAGCTGCACAGGCTTTGGATTATTGAGTTCAGTGTAAAATCAGTCACTTCTCCAGAGTCCATTTGACTGGGAGAAATGGATGGACATTAGCAGGAATTCTGAAAGTGATCCATTTTTGGGGGGATAAACTAGTGATGGATTTTGCCTCAGTGAGATGCAGTGAATTTCAATCGCTTGAAATTCAATGCATCTCACTTCTACTTTGTCTTTCTTCAAATGCATTTGATTTGGACATTGTTTTTTTTTTTAAGTTATTATGCAAGTTTTAATATGAGACATATAGCGTAGAGCACGGGTTTAAAGTTGAAGCTGCTTTTTTCTTGATATGAAAGGCCAAAAGGTCTGGCATATTAATGAGTCAGACCAATGAACATCAACTCTGTTTTTCATTTGAAAATCTTAAGCTTTGTCAGAAAACTCATAATATACAGTAGATGTTACTATATATGCTACAGTACTTGCTACACAGCAAGATAGACCAAAAACAGTCAATGATGTCATCATAGATTTTGACGTTCTTTATGGACATAATGCACATTCTGTTTTCCGCTGCCAACCTTTCTCCATTAACTGTTGTTGTGTATCTTTGCTATTTAAAATATGGCCGAAGGTTCCTTGGCTTTAAGTGTGGATGATAAATTCTTGTTTGATCAGTGCAGCATTTCTGCTGCCACTCTGACACAATTTTAATAAATGTTTTGCACACAGTAGCTGTAAACCCACGCATAGAAATATATTCACGTTGGTCCTGCTGGCCAGATCAAGTCTCAAGAATTAAAATGATTGTTGCTTTTAAACACTTTGGTCATGTAGTGTGTAAAGAAGACAGCCTCTAGGGGCTGCTAGCAGGGATTTTCCATTATTCACCAAACTATGTGTAAAATGTTAAGATTAGAAAACAGTATCAGACAATTCTTTCTCCTTGTTGACACTACAAGGCTGCATTTCTGTAAATATAAATGCAATGGATGATGTTAGGGAAGTTAGATTGCCGTCATTACATGTCCATTATTGTTTACATTGTCACGTCAAGTCGATTCTATTTATATAACCCCAAATCATAAAAAGAAATTCCTCAGAGGGCTCACAGCCTACGATAAGGAAGGGAAAAAAATAGGTGAGAACTAACTACACTTCATGAGACATAGTTTGGAGGAATGATGTGCCCATTTTATAAATTAGGACCTAATGCAACTGTTTAATGAAAAGTTAAAGGTTTTACACATGATCACAGTTTCAGTCTCACTTCAACATCACAGCATAGTTTGTTTAATTTTCTGAAAATAATTGATCCTGTGTCAGCTAATAAAGAAATCCCAAACAAAAATGACTGTTTTTATTTTAAGATGTATAAATAGATAAAAATGTATTCTTTCATTCTGCATGTGTTCATTCATTTTGTAAATATGTTAACATCACATTTCGTCTAAAAATGTCTTTAAAAGAAAAAATGAACTTACAAATATAATAAACTATAAACTTACCCTTCTATTCTGTGTGCATAACATGTGTCATTAAGATTTTATATTAGAAGGACAAACTGTTGCAGTGGGAAAGTGGCCAGCAGGCTTGACCTTGTTTCACATTGAACACTTGCAATAAATGAATATTATAAAAAATGGAACAAACTCATTCTCTCTTTATCTGTCTGCTATTGTGCAGTTTAAAGTTTGTCTTGTGTTGAACATTCACAATTTTGTCCTCCTCACCAGCAGAGACACGAACAATGTCCGTTTCTAAAGACTTCCTCATCAGCTGCAGAGAGCGTGGGAGTGCTCGTATCTGGAAACAAGCTTTAGCTGACTTTTTTTTCAGACTACAACAACATCCTCCTCCCTATGCTCCATGCACATGTCCTCTCACTCCACGCATTATAACCCTGATGAGCTGACCACATCCTTGGAACACTTCACAAGATAAATAATTGAACTCTCAATAGCCCTTGATGGACAAAAATTGCTCCTCCAGCTGCCACTTCTTCTTTTGCTTTGTTCTCAAGATCAACAACAACAAATGGGCCTTTGCAGAATCCCACACTAAGAAAACACATTTCACAATGATAACACATAAGAGCTGGGGTTACATTACTCTCCTGCTCAGATGATTTGTGCCATTAGGGGTAGCCTATGTGTTGTACAAATAGTAATAAAGAAGCCTTCAAAAGAGGTATGTGATCTTAAAAGAGTGTTTTATCCCAGCGTATGACTGATGTCACTATCATCAGTTATCTGTTACCAGCTAACTTGTCTTTTCAGCAATCAAGAGAGAAGACAGACAAAGGTTTCAGAGCTAGAGACTTTGAACAATAGGTGGCAGTGTTCTACCACAGAAGGCAGCTACAGTATCTGCAGGTTTTCTGAATCCAGTCTTGGCAGAGGAAGGCTTGAGGCTGTTCTGCGGATTTAATTAGACAGAAACAGATACTCACATGTTCATTTCTCAGCTGCCTCCCATCCATTTCTTTACAGTCTGTTGGGGAAAAAACGCTTTATGGTCCAATTGTAACTTTAACTGTGAGCACAGAAAGAACCACACATTCATAGTGAAAAGCCAAGTGTTAAGACCTTGTTTCACACCTCCTAGAGGCAACCATTACAGCAGGTAGAGCTGTCAGAATCACAGGCCAACTGTTAAAATACACAAAAGAGAGGGCAGAGACTTTTTTCCATGGACAAAGAAATTATTCTTTTTTTTTTAAGAAGTCTTGAGGTATCCTCCTGAGTGAAGACCACACCCATGATACTCAAACAAAGACCTATAGAAACCTTTGTAGTTGCAAAACCAAAAATACTTCTTACATTTACGATGGTTTCTTTCTTCTTATGTATGCCTGTTTCATTTAGTAGGACTTTTTTTAAATGCTGATTTAAACTATCGGATGTATTCATAATATTTTATGACTTATTATAATTTTGAGCTTTTAACCACTGTACAATATTCTGGTATATCCATCAGTTTACTCAAACACAGTCTTCACGTGTTAATCAAAGGCTTTGTTCCATGTGGCAGAGGGGTATGCTAACATGATGTATGCTAACATACATGACGAATGCCAGCAGAGGAACAAAGCATGAAAAAAAAAGGGCTGGTATGATTGAATCAGAGGGAAAATGTGGGGGTCTTAGTGACAGGGGGGGCAAGGAGCTGGAAGAACAATATTTAGACCAACGGTAGTTGAGAAAGTGCCTTGGCCTACCACTAACCTTCACATCCATATTAAAAGCAAGGTGTCACTGCATGCAAATTAGAAGTAGCCGGGTAAAGCACTGTTAATGAACCCAGCCATTGAACTCCATGCAGCAGGCTTGTCGTTAGATAGGTGCACCATAAATAGTCCATTTGGCTGAGAGCCAGAGGGAGAGGCTAAGGCAGAGTTACCAGCAGTAGGATAGGGCCTTCATTGTGTTATGACAGACAGACAGAGGGGACGATCAGACAGGATAGAGATATGGGCTTTCCTTTCCAGATTAATTAAAGAAAGGATCAATTAACAGTGATGAAAACCATGGCGGCATACTGACTAGCTGATAGGCCAATCAAGCCTTGAAATGCAGAGTAGTTGGCATGTTTTATCTCTCCAAACTTAATTGCAATTTTCCAGAGGGAATGACGTGATCAAAATGGCGGGGTGAAATTAGCTCCACATGAATAAAGTATTTATTTGATGCATTTGTTCTGTGATTTCAGGACTAAATCTGTATTGTATTTATATAGCAGACTGTTTTTTCTTCTCTTTTTCTTTTTTTGCCGTGCACACAGAAGTTCCTAATTTCACAATTTATTCTTCCCCTGCTCACCTTTATCATGGTAATTGTGAACACGGTTCCACTCCTCAACATTAGCTTTTGCTGAGTAGCAAAATGCCTTGGCTGAGGACAATTTGTCCCACACTGCCCAATCATGCCAGATGCATGCAGTTATACAATATGGAGCGTTCATGAATTCATTTGCATATTAGTACATGAATTTCATACCCCCTCACCGCTGCTGCTTTACGGCAGATTCCAGGCAATAATGACCTTACAACAGATGAAAGGAACAAAGATTTGACAGCTCACTTGTGGGGGTAAAATGAATGCAGTATGTGCAAAGAATTAAAGGAGGGAAAGACATGCGTACAGGAATATGATGAGGAAGTTTACTAGAGGAGCTGGAGTTTGTATAAGTATCACAGAATGACCTTTAATCCAAAAAAAGCAGAAGTTATATCTAAGTGTTTGGTATCGTCATACATCCCAACCCCCCTTTGGTTTATATTTGTGCAACATTTAGGGAGTAAATGCACCAAATCAATCTGAAATCCCAGTACACAAAACAATGCTTTCCAAAGAAGCTTCACTGTACTGGTAAAAGTTGTAAAATAACGCAACAAATTCAAGTTGCACTGGTGGTCTTTAGAATGTTACCATTTGCTTGTTTTTAATAATTTATCCAGTTATTATAACAATATTAGCTAAGATTAAACACACACACATTGCTCATTACCTTGGGAACACAGCCCACCAAAAGCTCATTTCCTGTTGAGGAAGACTGCCTAACCCCGATTGACCCTCAGATATTCCCATTACCATGGGCCAATGTTTAAGGGAAAGCTTATTGAGCTACCTCAGCTGGAACACCCACCACTGATTTATGAGGCTACTCTGCTTTTAATGATTATCTGTTTATTTTTTCCCCCCACAAATCATATCAGAAACAAGGAAAGAGGAAATATTATTCAAATGTGCAGGGAAAAAAAGGGAATCAAAGGAATCACAGTAATGTGTGAGTCTTCTGCTCTGAGGTGTAAAAATAAAAATGTAAGAAGAGAATTTGTTTTGAAATTCCCTGAGGGAGAAAAGTTTATTTTGAAGTTAATTTATCATTTGGTTTAATTTCAATTAAATGCTTTTATGTGCAATAAGTCAGTAAAAGAAACGAGACATCAGTATGTTTGTCTCCCCATACAGTCACTCTCTAGTCTAAACAGCATTCCAGTAGAATAAATTCTGTCCACCTACATTTCTCGGACACCTTTCATTACGAGAACAAGGTCTAAACTGTGGACGCCGTAACCTTTGCTTTTTCTGGCTGTGTATGACCGTTATGCAGAACAAGAATCCTGAGATCTATCCGTGTCAGTAATACTGCTGGATGGAGGAGAAGCTTAAGTGAGTCTGTCATGGTAATTATGGTGGATAGTTGAGGACTATCAGGTCTTCAGCTCTCTCACTGCTGGTCTGATCCATCCTGAACATAAAGAGTCTCCGGTGAGCTTGGGGGAAATTGAAAAGATGCACTTATCTACCTAATGGCAATAGCTGAGGCAAATCACATGCATTTTATGGCAAGGAATAACTGTATTTGAGGCATAGCATCACCGTGTGTGCCCTGTGGCCATATTCTGCTATGTTTGATTATCCATCAGGCTGTGTCAGAAAGTGAGTGAATGCTACTGTACCCAGCTGACTGGTTAAGGCAAATGCAATGTCACAGAATTGTCATTCATTTTATAATTTGCTTACTGACAATCTGGTCCGTCTTTGACAGGAAGAGTGTCTGAAAGCAGCAGCTCCCAGCATCTATATGAAGCAGGGATGCCTGTTCTTTTTTTTTTTTTTCCTTATTTATACACGTCTGTTGACAGCTTTTGGAGCGGTATGATGCCCTCTGAGCAGTAAACACTGAAAATGAACTTACTTTTGCCTGTAGTGGGAAACAGATTGACAGATTCTGCATTTTGATTTTAAATCATCAAAAAACTGTCTGCTTCCTTTCCATTGCTGTATGTAGTTAAGAGAGGTTTTTTAATCCACAGCGATGGTATTGTAGCACATTATCTCCAGTATATAAGTTACTTAAATGAGACAGTGGGACTCGATGAAACTAGAGTAAGGCAGTAAATGTAATGTGTTTGGGCATGGACATCAATGGTGATGCAGAGCCGTTTTCCAGTCATTTATCTGAAAATGGCAACATAATGTAATAACATTTGAGAAGCAACTGTTTTGATTGGGATGGGATAGTCTGCTGAGCTGAAGTTACATGCTGAAAACACAATATTAGTGTCCATCATTTGAGGTAACTAACAGGGTTTCAGTTTCAGGGTTTTTGGGAAATCAAATTAGTCTGCCAGACATCCAATTTGCGTTTTGGTTTAGTCAAATGTAGCTGCTGCATAATATGCTGGAGGCCACAAGACAAGAGGAAAGTGGCTCATTTGTGTTACATAACACAAAAATGTGCTGCTCTTGATGCAAAATGGAAACTTTTCTTTTGCTAAGCAAGAAAACAACCTACACTCGATGTACTGAAGACCCTGTAATCAAAAGGTTCATGCACACACACACAGCAAACCACTCAACAAATCCGATGTGAATAGTACATTTCCATTAAAAAGGCTCATTAAAATAATTGTTGGTCAATAAACTAGCGAGAGTAGAAGTTACCCTCCGAACGGTCGGCGGGACTGTCAAGCTTCTGTGGTGAGCACATAGTTCTTCCACAGCTAAATCATATCAGATGGACTATTGACAGCATCCTGTCAATAGCTGAGCCCTTGGAGGGTTAGCTATTTGCACATTGACTGATTGACTGTTTCTTAATAGACACATAATTGGTGACAAAGACCTTCCAATGAAGTGTCATTTGCCAGAGCATTTGTGATAATTCACAGCCTGTCCCATTTTCTGTTGGACACAGTCCCAAAGTAGGGGCTGTGATGAGAAGCATGAACCACTAGACTGTCACATTCACAAGAGAACATGTACAGTATTTGTAGCACGGTGAAATAGCACAGCAGTAATCACAATGAATACAAGACAAACAAACCAGATAGCTGGTATAGAATCTATAGATGGAAACATGGAGGATGCAATATGGAGCATCTCAAACTTTGACCTGATATAACATTATTCATTGGCAGTAATATTACAAGCTATTTCCTCTCATTCCAGACTGTGGACAACGTTGATGGATAGTAATTTTCACATGGCACTTTTGTTTACCTTATTTATTCTGTCCCCTGGCTGACATAACCATCACTGCCTTCATCAGGGAGACAAAGCATTTACAGCCGTGCTGTTGTGATTGCGATGTAGTGCAGGCATTTAAAGAGAAAGATGAAGAAAGAGGGAGAGAGAGAGAGAAAAAAAAAACGCCCCCATGATCCTGCAGCATCTCATGAAGGCAGTGCTTTTCAAACCAGCTGCTTGGAGGATTTTTAACATCTATTAATGCAGAATTACTCCAATTACAAGCCTTCTTTGCACCAAGGCCCCCTTCCGCTGCCTGCGTTAGATAGTGCACACCTCTGGGAGCCAATCACAGCCTTCACAGCCACTGGCAGCAGATGTAAGCAATTTACTTCTGATTTCTTCATATTCAGTGTGAGACAAGCTCCTGGTGACCCACGACCCTGGAGCCTGCAGGATTCTAACCCTATCAAATTAAAGCTCTCTGCTCACTTATTCCCTAGCGCTCCTCTGGTGCTAAGCAGCCATCTCGCTGCATAGCAACGCCGGTCGGGCGTGCTCGCTCATACGCCCTGCCTCATCAGCTGCTATTAGGGAAAATATACAGTGCTCTAATTGGATGAGATTCAGCTAAGGAAGTGCAGTTAAAGGTCATTTTCCACCGTGTGCCTCCTGCTCTTCAGAATAATTTCTGTGTCCTCTGTCTTTGGGAGCTGTTAAACAATAGGGCCAAAGTTTCAATCCTTTCTCTCTTTTCCTGACAGAGTGCCACAGGCCGTGATGCGTAGCAAGTCCTATGAATCATGTAAACAACATGGCCAGGCTCTGACTGATGTGCTCAGTGTCAACTGCACATCTCCTCCATTGTCTCCTTTCAAAGTGTCCTGGTGCCTATGTCGTAACCTTGTCATTAGCCAATTTTATAAATTTGCAAAAGGTTAGAGAAGACCAGCTACTATTATAATTAGTAGTCATTTTGCTGTATTTTCTTTTCATGGTGTCAGTTTTTAAAAGGCTGCTTTCACATGTGTTTTCTCTAACAATGGATATGGGAGTAGCAAAAGACATGCACAAACATTTCCATGTACGTTTTCGCAGAGCTAATATGATGCTTTGAGATAGTCAATTATAGGAATAGGTCACTATTGTCATAGACGAACAGAAACAAAGAATCAGTGAAAGAACATCATTGTCATTCAGCATCATCAATGACAATTATTAAAATGTCCAATAAAACTTAAATCTGCATCTCTACTGTGCTTAAATTATGTATAACTGTGCACTTAAAATGGTCAGAAACCTTTAATAACATTTAAACATTACATTAAAGGGCCAGTGTTTTGGACGAATCTAGCAGTTGCTAATTGTAAGCCCGTCACCTCACTCCCTCTGTAGTGGCTGTGAAATGTGCAAACAACTAGAAAGACCCAATCTAGAGCCAGAGCGTAATTTGTCCATTCTGGGTTACTGTAGAAACATGGCAGTTCAAAATGGTGGACTCTGTGGACGAGGACCCATAGCATCGGTAAATATAAAAGACTTATTCTATGTTACCCCTATATCTTATCCTCTAGACTGTTAAATGTGATTAGCATTAGCAGTCTTGCTCAAATCCTAAAATACCTTTTCAATAGAGCTGCATGGTCTTGTAAAAAAAAAGTCACATGGTGATTATTTTAACAGATATTAAGCCTTGGATGTAATTTAAGATCAGTGGAAATCATTTTTGCAATACAATTTTTATTTTGACTGAAAACACTATTAAAAATATGATGATGTCGCATTTGTTGGGGTGTGTACCAAACATCTGGAGAAAAAGATTTATAGACCAGGATATTTATTGTAGCACTCCTACTATCTTAATATATTATTGTTGTACAATTTTGAATATTGTACTTTCAATGTTGTTTCAATGACCCGTTAAAGTGTAAAATAATTCTCAAGAGTATCGCTTAAAGTTCTTAGTTAGCATTACTTACTCTTACATGGGCTTATAGTAGAGGGAATTCTGAAGCTGGTATAAACAGCTTCGTAATGACGACCTGTTACTTTGTTTAAATGCACATCAGTTGTTTTATGTTACAGTGTGTAGTGAAAATCCTCCATAAGATCTATGATCCTCTTAAGTCACGCGCGACTTCATAAATAAATGATATTCTCCACCGAGGGGCTTTAGTTCACTTGACTAGCTTAGTGATGCAATAATGATAAATGCAGACCTCCAGTTTCACTTAGTGCTCTAATGTATAGAGACTTCCAACATGAGGATCACTATCAGTAGGCAAATGGAGCATGACACATAACAGAGGACTATGGGTTTTTATTTTGTTTGTTTATTTGACAAAAATTATATTTCAAAAAAACATCTAATATTGATTGTTTAAATAAAAATGTTGTGTAGTGACATTATATAGTGTGTAATATAATGTATAGCAGGGTTTTTTTTCCGATCAAAACTGTAACACTCAAATATCATATGCAATACATACATTTTCTTCTCAATTTGACAGATTTCTTATGCATCTTCTTTTATCTTCTTTGTATAAAACTACCTCAAAAGTTCTTTTCTCTTAAAGTGGGTATAATATGGGTGTGGCCATATCAATTGAAGTTTTGTTAATTTCCTACACGGCTAGCAATTACTCCATCTTTTTATTCACTATTACAGAAACACAGTAGATTACATACAACATTATATATACATGTAACACATTTATGCTACTGTCACTCACATAAAAGTATGGAAATCATGTCATTTTCAGTCCCTACCACTGTCTGATATGGGCTATGCTAAAGCCTGGATAGCTCCTTCAGAGTAAATGCTGCAGTTTTGTGTGGATTCACAGCAGTAGGGGATTTTAGAGGCTCCCTGTCTGCCGATTTTACAGCTGGAAGGGCAAAGGCCTTTTGAGCTCCACTGGAAAACTGAGAGACATTCACCGAAGGAGAGGGCTGGGCCCTGAGTCCCACAGCTTCGCCCACCTTTTGTCCTGCCTGAAAGGCCTCACTGCCTGAAACGCATCACTTGACGCCCAGTGTTTGCTGTTGGGAAACCTGATTAAAGGAGGCGAGACGTACACATACACAGCCTAAGCCTATCAATGACTCTCACAACCCCCCAAGATACTGTATTTGTCCTTGCAGCTTGGGTGCTCAGAGTGAATGCTGCCGTCCATTGATCTTTGTCTGATAAAGCCGCTGGCGTGGTGTGCATGGTGCCTTATGGGTTTCATTCCACTCAGGCGAGTCCATTTCAGTGAGCTGTGGTTGAGCTAATGTGGGACACGCTGCGCCAGTCACGGCCTTTGGGATTTGGCCTAAGTGCTGTGCGTTGTGATGCTTTGCTCTGAAATTCTCAAGCACAGGCAGCCTTTAAAGTCTTTTACACTTCCTTAACAATTCCATTGAGTTTCTCTCACACGTCCAGGTGAGTGAAAACAAGGCTAAAGTCAATAGATTGATTTGAGATGATATATTCGTTTTTAGCTATTTTATTACTCTTCAAATAATTTGCAAATAGTATTGCATATGGCATTCAAGAATTTATCTTCCCATCCACAAAGTACTTGGGTCTCTTTAAAAGAATGCATCTGATTGCTGAGCAAACACTCCTGTCGAAGACATCTGACAGATGCTCTTTGAGTTCTATTGGCTTAGATCCCGCTGCCTGTCACCTTTCACATCTCAATGGGCCCAGAGGTGACCTCTCTGTTGCCTCGGAGCGTCGTGCGTTATTGGCCCTAACACAATCAAATGCACGTTCAGCATTTGGGGGTCGAAACAGTGGCAGCCACTAAGGTGCCCTCATGCACATAGAGGGCCAACTCTTGTGACCTCTAGCACCTGAACCATGACCCTCATTTACAAGCAGGTCACCTCTGCAACAACTGCATTTACACAGGGTCAGCTAAGATCTCTGCACACCCAAAAAAGCTCTAAAAAGCAGATAGAACTTAATCATATAGTGTTCCCTAAGAGTGGAGACATGACTGCACATCAACAGCATAAGGGAGAAGGGTCACAGCTGGGCCTAGTGAAAAGAAATACAAACCCTGCAAATCAAGAGATATCAACACCTTTCCTCTTAGAAAAACAAATTCATACACACCACGTGCACACACGTAGACATGGCCTGAGGTGAACTATCATCACAGGTGTTGAAGTGGATGCTGTTATATTTTAGGTCAAAGGTGTTGGTGTAAACAGGAAGCATTCTTACATATATATATATGTGTATATATATATACACATACAATATATTTTAATTCATTTTCACTGACCGCCTATCCCTATCAACCCACACAGATGCAAACTCCACACAGAAAGGCTGGGTTTGAATCTATAACCATATATGTATGTATATAGTTTTATATATTTTAACTACATGAGAGAAAACAAAGACAAGGCAGAACAATGCTATGTATGACAAAATGATTTCCTCACGTCTCACATGTCTCTGTGATTAAATCTTGTTATAATCTCAGTTTAGGCCTAAAAAAAAACTTTGCCACTATTGACAGTCAAATTATAATGTGGACCTGCACAGTATGAACACATTTTGCAAAACAAAACGTAAATCTATGTTGTCAGTAACATGAGCTAAACCCATTTCAACCATGAATCAAACCCCCTTTTTTTGTCTGGACACAGTAAAGTCTGAAATGTGATGGCACAGAGACGTTCATTGTTGCTGACCGGCCTGTCTTGGCATACAGCTGTGCTGAAACAGTACCCTTATTGCTGAGACATCTCAATAAAAGTAAGAAAGAAGTCCTTTCGCTTTGACCTTCTGGCAGCTCTAAATGGCATAAATAGGAATGACATAATGCACAGTTTTATGGTTAATCAAATTCCCACAACAGAAAATCAGGAGAGCAGCTTTACAGTTGACAGATAAAGTCGAATATTGTTCATCTGCCTCACACTGAGTCGTTACTGATAACATTTAAATTCTATATTTTGGTTGCTGGTTGATTTGTGACCATGATTATCAGCACAAGACTGATGTATTAAAGTTATACCTTACGGTTTGTGAAATGACAATTCATTCCTCGACTTTGCTAGATCAGTCTGGTTAAAGCAGGAATTTCATTTGATTCATATTCTGCTTAACACTCCACACACAAATATTCACCTGTCATCTGCTACTCTCTCATAACACATTTATTGAGGGACAGACAAAAGGGAGCGAAAGAAAGGAGGAGGATATGGAGGGAGAGAGAAAGGAAATAAATTGAGAGAGAGGGAGAGGGAGGTCATAGCGACCGTGTGATGGTCGCTGACACGGGAGTTCAGCCTGCGGTCAAGGGAAGCAGTTGAAGATGAAGCAGACACACAGGCAAGGCTCTGTGTGCAGGTGCCCCCTCGCTGCCCCGCTCGCTTTCATCCCCCATCCACTCCCACATTGCCCCGCCAGCCCCGCCTGCTATCCACCAATCAGGGCACAGGGGGGCGGCGGCACAGTGGGGACACATCAAAGCGTTCTCTCGGTGAGAGGCTCAGGGCTGATGCTGGCACAACACAGAGGAGCACAGAAGAAAGCAGGGACGGCCAGTTAGAAAAAAGGAGTCCAAATGGAATGGAAAAAAGGAGTCTAACCAGAACAAAACATTTCATTCTCTTCACAAACCAGCATTATGCCAGCCGTGCATCCAAAAACCCAGACACATTTTTCTCACTGCCTTGAGCCAATGGCCCCCTTGAGTATGTGAACAAGGGGGATAATTTAATTAAGAAAATCCAATCTTCCAGTCTGAGGGAACAAAGTTAGATTTGAATGAGCGCAATATGTTCCCTCCTTTCTTTTTTCAAATTAAAATTTCATAGCTGAAATCAAAGTGTTGCTGAGGTGCCCCCATCTCTATTGAGTGTATGCTTTTCTGAACAGACGTGATGATGAGAAAAACTGCTAGTTTTTCTGTGTCCTCGAATCTAATTAAAAATATTTAGAACATTTTGCTTCTCTAAAAAGAATGCAATGGTCTGTAGGTGAATGAAATACCAAAAATGTTTTCTCAATATTAGACAGAAAGAATGTAAGGTTGTACCTTATATCTCTAAACTTAAAAAAAATGGACACATGAATAGAACTAATAGACATAGTCCAGTACAATTTTCAAGATGCTAAAACTACCAAGACATATTAATGTCTTCTCTCTAAAGTATGACTCTTCATGTTTGTTCAAAACTTCTAATGACTTTCTTTGTGAAAGCCCTCAGCGTTAGGAGAGCTTTCTAAATGAGAAGCACCCCTACAATAGTGCTGAGCCTCCCGCACAGAAGTACGAGCCTCATAATACGAGTGTGTCAAGTCCCTAAGTGAGTATGATGCACAATCCAGCAAGCTTTTGCATATGTTAAGAAGGATAATAGGTTCCTATGGGAGAGGAGGCTAAGACCCAAAAGTGAGCATGACTATAAAAGTACTGTGAAGGGGATGCACACTACATGAAGAAGTGTAGGAGCCACGGTGAACAAACACCACTTTGAATTATGAACTACATTGCACAAATAAAGCAGCACTTGTATATACAATAAAAACAGATTAAAGGTTCGGCATCACCTTCCCTAAGGCACTGTCAGTAATTTGAACATAATGTCACTCAAAATACAAAGAAAGGGAAAAGGAGGAGAAAGCATGCAGTGCCCTTGCTTAAAAGAACATCTTTTGATTCACTAAATGCTCCCTTTACTCATCTTTTCCCCAATGGAGGCCGAACATGAAGCGCAACATTAAGATCAATACTTAACAAAAACAACAGCAACAAAACAACACCCCTGTGACTTTGTTGGATGGAGCTGCGAGGGAGAGCTACTGCTGTTACCATCTCCACATCGCTCATGTTCTTAGGCCTGTCAATAAGATGATGCCTCAAATTCTAAGTGTTTGGGTTCAACCTTTCTCTGCTGAACTATGAGGAAAGAAATAAATACATTTTAAAAAATGGGGTCATTAGACACGTTACAGCACCTTGATGACTGGAGGCGCAGGAGGAAGACAATGCTTTCATCATCTCCTGCTCTGGGAAGAAACTATCATACTGTATTGACTGATAGCAACCCCTTGTTGATCATTACAGGAGTGAGGACATACAGGTGTGGAAACATGAAGTCGTATTGATGGAAATATCAAAGCCACAGACAGGCGCTGTTGACCCTTTCAGGATGTCAGCGCTCAACTCTTGCTGCTGGGCACTGTTTAAGTGATAATATAGACATGGCATCTCAACATAATGAAAACTTATTGATGCCCTGCGCTGCGGTAATGATGAAATTGACTGAATGCATTGAGCTATTATTTGTATTATTCAGGGCGTTTGACATGTGTCAATGTCCCAGAATAAAAAGGAAGATTTTATCTGACTGTTGTCAATCACTTTAAAGCACATTATACACAGTTTAAAGACAGCAGTGGAATAAACGTCTGAACAATGAAAAATGTGGCAGTTGGGACAAATCTCAGGATTTATCACTGAACAATAAAACAGAGCTGTTCAGCAGGAAATGGGACACATTGAACACATGTTCCATGGTGTGTGCAATCTCATGTAAAGACCCAGCTGACATTCTGGCAACGTCCTCCTTTCTGTTTTCACTTGCCGTTCTCTGCTCCTGTGCCAGCTTATCCTGTGTGTGGTCTTTGCTGTGACTTGGCACTGTACCTCCGCAGCTCAGATTACCACATTCACATTCGTTTCATTGAACGAGCTCCGCAGTAGCTTTTTGGGTGGAGAGAGGGCAAACGCAGGGACATGGACGACATGGGCAAGGTCGGATCTGAAAGTGCAGATTTTAGTAAAGTGAGAGGTGTCACTATGGTGCTGTGGCCACGTGGCTCGCCAGCATGTATTTGGGATGACCTTCCCCATTGTTCGTGAGCAGAGGCTGCCCTGCCCCTGGTCTGGGCTGGGTCTGTGCCCGTGGCCAACCTCATCAGACACTCAGCTACTACCTATCCATCTTCCCTCATTGTGCACAGAGGTGACAGCTGGCATTCAGCTGTTTGTAAAAGGCCTTTAAAAAACATGCAGGGCCTCCATACTAGGCTACATTAAAGTAATTAGCTGCCAAGCTAGTAGAAAGCACCCCCCACCAAGTGCCAGCAAGACTGCGGATTGAAGTCGGCATCCTGTTTGACACATCTGGGCAAGGGAGAGTAATGAAAACAGCTGCTTCTGCCCATATGGCATCCAAAGGCTGGCAGCGTGGCGGTGTGCTGTGCCAACCTTAGGCAAATTATCCATCATTAATCCCGGGATCTGACCAGCATACGAGTTGCTGCTAATCAAAACATCTGGGGATGGTGGCAGAAGAAGGGGGGAGGTCTCACTTGAAAGGGACGCATTTTGTGAGTGGAGGCAATGCAAGGCGACTGTTCAGGAAAGAGCCCTGGGTAGATTACAGGTGTTATATCTGCAGACAAATAGTGGAAAAATAAAGCAGCAGGGATCTGACTCATTTTTAAAATCTCAAAAAAAAAAATAGCTGCAGCATTATAGGTACAATGTTTTTCTTCATCTATCATGTTTCTGCCACATTCTCAGGACAAATAATAAAGCGCCACCATCAACATTTGGGATTTAACAAGAACCCGACAAGACTTTTAAATGTTGTTGTTTCATGAAATCCTTCCAGTACAAACAGTCACCCAGAAAAAAGAAAATCAATCCCCAGCTATTCTTTGATTAGCTGCAAATTGCCCTCACATTTGTTTCTGCGTTTGTCTATTGTGTGTCCTTTCCGTTCATAGGCTGGCCTGTTCAAAACCAGGCTTCAAATTCCCTCAGAAAGTCAGTGACATTAAAATGTCCTTTGATGTGCCTTCCCCAAGCAGGGAGCACTAACAGTAATAGTGATTCTGTCACTTAATGCTTTTCCGGGGATCAATAGCTCTTAAATGCTAAAGTGGGACAATTAAAAATAAATAGGAGGTTGCTCTAGTCTAAATCAGATTATACATTGCTGCCCCTAGCAGGTCCTCAAAAGCACAGTATGTGTCCTCAGTGAGTCATCTGCACAGCACCCTGGTTTGTGACTGATGCATATGTAAGTGAGGATGAATTGGAAACACACCGCTCATTTTTTTTTTTCCTTTCCTACCACAGGCTCTTTCAGTCAGTCAATACAATGATTTCAGAGCACTAAAATATGATGTGTTAAAAAGGGCACTTCACTTATATAGTATATACAAAATATATCCAGGATGTAATAAAGATTAATAAAATGCAATTAAAATCAGAGAAACCCCCCAAATGGCAAAATAATGACATGGCTGAGATTTATATTGGCTTTTGAGGATCCATCAGCCTGAGCCATGGCGGTGAGGTCGCAGGTTGGCTCCAGCTCCCCTGTGGCTGCTGGTGTAATGTCAACTCTGGCAGTAATACAGCTGTAACTGGAGGCAGAGCGTGATGGGAACCCGCTCCTGACAGACATGACCAAACCCAACACAATTAGCTAGTGACAGCAGGTGCTGCCTAACTCTGTTGCGTTAACACGTCTCAGGTTTCCTTGTAATGGCCACAAAGTGATCCTAACTTTCAATTAACACATCCCCTGCCTCCATCGCCCTGGCCAGCCTCTCATTTCCACATCCCCGCCATTAGCTGCGTGGGAAGCATTGCTTTGGCACAGGCGAGGCTCTGTGCATGCTGACTGTGAGAGGCAACAGTTTTCACAAACAAAGACACTCATGTCCTCACAGTTTCTCCTTTTCTTCCTCACAGACACACACACAATACAAATACCACTCCATTCTCCGAAGTTTTAAACAAACACCATTCTTCAGAGTTTTACACCACAGATTTGTAGCAAAAGCCACTAAGGCTTTAAGAGGCTGGATATCAGTCTCTGTCCAGCACAAAGGGGAAGTACTGATGTTACCACTCCAGTCTAAATCAGGATAAATGGCTGGACCCTCCAGGAAAAGACAAGGCGGAGGCAGCGCTGCTGAGTGCACAAACACATAGACACCTCCTCATGCGCAGGAAAAGGTTCATCTTCATTCAATAGTACACTATCCATCACTTCATGTGCCTCTACGACAAAAGACCCTGAAAACCACACAGCTGTCTACGAGGCATCTCTGTGACACAGTGCCAGGGGAATTACATGGCACAAATGACTGCTCAGGTAAGAAACAGTTCACTGTCAAACAACAGTCTCATCTTTAACTTGCTCTCCACTCTCCATCAGAGCTGAATGAAGAAGTGCTCAGCTCTGTCATTTGAGTCTATTGACCTAAACCTGAAACAACAGACAAGAGGTGAAGGGTTTGGGCCTAACCTACACACCAGCATATACACACAGCCTGATGAGTGACACAGCTCTATAAAGTGTCATTTACCTTGTCAGCCAGCAGACACACCATCCATATGGATGGACACGCATCCTCTCTAGGTCACTCATGCTCTGCCTGCAGATGGATGCCCGCAAATGACCATTTGGGATGCAAGTTCACTTTCATACAGACAGACAGACAAAAGATGGATATCTTTTGTCTGTCATCTTTTATAGCAACATCTTTATACAGTATATGGCTTGTGTTGGAATTAAATGGATTAAATGCAGAAATTATGTATATGATACCTCAGGCTGACTTTGCCTTGTGATGGGTTGGTGTTAAAATTGTAGTAAATCATGTCCAGAAGAGACATGGACATTAAATATTCCAGTTTATCTTCCACTTGAACTGTTTGCCATACACAACAGTGGATGTATGGTGCATAACGCAGTGAGCGAAGCCTGGTCTCAGAGGTACTGTACGCAGTAGCACTTGTCATGTGGGCTCTATCACTGTTTTGACCTTGTTTGAGGGGCAATGAGAGTCGTCAGGAGCTCCCTTAACTTCCCAGGGACTCAGTAAAAATGACAGGTCCCTGCAGAGTCTGAATAAACATGTGCTTTAGTGAAAGTTGTGTGTAATTTGCTCTTTGCCATCTTAACTGTAGTTATTACTATTTTAAATGGATACATCTGTCTATGTGAAGTCTTTCATTACCTCCACTCATTACCAGCACATCACAGTGCTCCCCAAGGACATGCCTTTTACGTGCTCATCCGTTGAAATCCACTTTAATGTTCTGAATGTGATGCTTGTCTCTAAACAAATTTGTCTGAAGCAATTAAAAAGTATCACCTCGCAAACAGCCCCTTCTAAATAGTATGTTTTACATCAGTTTTTTCCTGCTGTCTGGGAAATATGTGCAGCGATACATGTTTGACCTCACTTTAAACTGCATATCTGAGATGACTATATTAAAAATAAGGGCTTGTGGGGCGGTGGTTAGCTCAGTTGGTAGAGCAGCCGTCACCATGTGCTAAGGCTCAGTCCTTGCTGCAGAAGCCCAGGGTTCGAATCTGACCTGTGGCTCTTTCCCGCATGTCATTCCCCGTCTCTCTCTCTCTGCTTTTAACTTCGTGTGGAAAATGTGTGAAGCCCAAAGACATGTTTATAGTAGTATACATATGGTACTATATTGTCTTATCATTTTCATAACTTATGGTTGCTTTAAACTCTAAGGCAAGAATATTTTACATGAATAGAATGACAATGTGAGAGTTCAACCTCAGTCAAGGCCAATAGTTTTCTATCATACACAAACCTAGAAGCACAACTAATACACACACACACACACACACACACACACACACATATATATATATATATAATCACATCACAATGTTAATGAAAGGTTTTTTTTGTGACCATGCCAACAAAACAACAGATATCTCCGAAAACATAACCTCGTTAGCAGAGATAATAAGGCTAGACTATTCACAGTCAATATTGTATTGAAAACCAAAGTACAAAAGTCAGTGCCAGTGCCTACTTCTATGTACATAATAGTTCTATGTTTAACAGCTTTGTTGTCCCTGTTTGTGTTTGAACTGTATGTAACACTGAGAGTAGCAAGAAACTAGAGTCAAATTGCTTTTATGCTTGGCCATTAAAAATGATTCGGATTGTACAGGGTCACACTATATTTAAGGTGGCTATGTACGTAGGCTCCAAAATTATGGAATAGCCTACATATGAGTTGCTGTGTCAAAAATTCAACAACACATCAGAGATACCATGTGGACACACCGCAATGGCAACTGTGGTTGGTCAGCATGGGATGCTTGTGTTTTCTCCTACAAATGTCCGATGCCAGTGTAGACTGTCGAGAATGAAGTAGACTTTAAAGCTATAGAACCAGCTTAAATGTTTGGACTCTAATTAAAGTTGGTGTACTAAAATTTCTGTCTACTTTTGTTTTCGCTTATAAATAAGTGGTGAAAATAAACTGTTAAATTTGGAAATTACTTGTTAACTTCTGAGTTACATACATGTACTCCAGTTAAATTTATAATATGAAAATATTTGCCAAATAATGTATTATTTAGGAATTGTTTATGGTGTATATTAGTTTTCTGAAGCACTGCATACCAGAAACTATTATCTCAAAGCCATGTTTCGCTTCATCTAAGTGCTGTGATGTTATATTGTAGGTAAAGATCAAAAGATCTGGAAACACAGACCCGTGAGAACTCAGTCTATGAATGTGGATGGTCCACATTTAATAGGTCGCACTCACAGACACTGATTAGGTGCAGATCTTAAAGTTCTCTTTTGTGAAGATATCCATACTTTTTTTGTAATCACAGCTGAAAGTCTTCTAACCTGAACGCAACACCCCACCATGACATCAGACGTCTAAACAGCAGGCCTCGGACACGCTGCCATGCTCAATAAAATCCAGGTCAACATAATACCAGTTGAAACTAAAAGTAGCGAGAAAGGTCTTGACTTGTGCAAGTGGACAGAAATATGAGCCTCTTAGGAATGTAAGTGTTTTAGAAGTCATGAAAAAATGCAGCTGTTGCTGATGAAATCAGTTGGTTCCAGACCTCATTTAAAGGTCAGAGTTAGTTGAAATGACAATTGTATAGCATAGGCCTGTGATTCAACATATGCCTGCGCTTACCATAATTACATTTTGAAGGTGGCTTTTAGTTCATATTTACTTTTGCGATCGTCACTTGAGTGCAATCCAAAGTACCAAATGGCTGTGTTTAAAATGAGCAAAGAGCGTGTTGGAAATGATTTAGGTCAGTTGAAAGCAATTCGCTCCTTGTGTCTTTATCCCCACCTTGCTCTTGATTTTTGAGTGAACTATTGACTTCCTTTTGAAAATATTTTCCCAGTTAGTTTAATATTGTTTGTATAGCTGCAACACACCTCGGCAAATACCTGCTGGCACCCGTCTCCTCTAATTCAGCATCTTATGGAAGTCATTGGCTATGACACAGCTTTGATCCAGAAAATAGTACTGATAACTGCACCATTCAGAGGGTAGAAAGGGGTCGGAGAGGTTTATGGGTGGGAATGTACTGAGCTTAGTAACCAACTTGACGTTTTAGGTAGCATTCATTGCCATCATAGCTAGCAAGTTAATAATTACGTGATATGGATTTAGGTCCCTTAGAAGGTTGAAGAAATATCACCTTACTGAGCCAACAAAATAATATGCTCAAGATGTACATCATCTTGCTAGCCAAGTGTACTTACTTCATCAATTCATATTGTTCATGAACTTTATTCTGTTTTTCATCTGGTTGTGTTCAGGGACTGTTTTGTTTCGCAACACACCTCGCTGCGAACACATTCTCACTCTTAGCTCGTCTAAAACAGCAGCTTGATCGGTTCCCCATGGGCTTGCAAATATTCTTCTACATGTGTAAATATACTACGCAATTAAGTTGTTTCGCTTCTGTCTGTTTTTACAACCAGCAGTTTGCACAGGGTGTTTTATTTTGAAAACCTACCGGCTCCTCTATGCTGTTTCTGTGTCTGGCTTCCGACCAGCTCGAGCTGCTCTGTGTAAATTGACGCAGTGTCCGTCAAAAATAGACCAGATTCATTGCGGAGCTCAGTGGAGACCCGGTTCTGAAATGGACTGCAGTGGAGCCAGTGGGGTTTGAAACATTGACTAGAACAGCCGTGTACCGCTGTGGCAACTGCTGCGCACACACAATGCATCACATCCGCACCCAGTGGAATTTGGGGCTAAGTTATCTGATAAGAAAGTGTGTGAGGCATTTTTGAAATGATTGGATTAGTAACTGTGATGTAATCACTCTATGTCTGATCCTTTTTGAAAAAGTCACATTATTTTAACATGTTACTAAATATAGCCAAGTATAGGTTATTTAGAGGTTACGGTAAATTATTTATAACAAATATATGGCCAACTGTATTTGAGTTCACATAGCATGCTTCTTCTCTTTTACCAGAAAAAACTTGATACAAAGAAGCACACATTTCCAGTTAAAAAAGGCTGCAATGTATTGTATAACATAGACCACAGGAACACGTATTGTGCACATGGATTCTGATTTTACCTCAAAGTTTCTCAGCTTATCTCCCTGGCATTCTTTTGTCTTTTTGGAGTACATTTACATTAGAAACACATATTTATGCAGAATGGGTTTGTGGGTGTTATGACATATCCACCACTAACCTCATGCTGTCAGGCAATTGCACCTCATTGGAAAAAGCCTGATGAAATAAATGCTGGCTGCTGACTCCTCCAATTTCACGGGACTCCTCATTGTCACCCCGAGTGCCTTTTCACAGATTGAGATATTTGCAAACTGTCATCTCCCATAAGTAGCTGTCGGGTCTGATGCTGCCGGTGCCCCTCTAACTCTGATTCGGAGAAGCTTTGGTGAACCATTTCCAACATCATCGCCGGGTAGTCTATTAAAATTTAGAGCAAAAAAAAAAAAAAGCAATGACAGTGGCAGACGAATGATCGAGCAAAAACCCTTTTAAACAACACACAAGCACTCACATAAGCATACGTACCCTTCCTCACTTCATACCTAGTGCTGTCACTCACTTCCCATGACTCCTTATCTGACATGCTGCAATCTTTGAACTCCATTAGTGGAGGCAAATCCCTTTCCCTGTCTTTGGGATAAAATGGGCTTTGGCATAGTTCCATGCTGAGATTAAAAGTTGTCATGTCTTGTGTGACCACAGAGGTAAAGTACGTTTTCACGGCTCTTTAGGATGTTATCTGGCAGCTCATTATTTCATGCACATTTCTTACTGTATCAGATATAAAAGAGATAAGAATGAAATAATTTTATATTTTTTTCTGGATTTCAATGTCATAAATTTTGAAAAGACTTTCTCTAATTTTCCACTCTTTATCGTTCTAGTAAGCTTTTTGCTTCCATGCTCCTGCTTCCACTAATATTTTTATTACTCAATGACAGAACATACACAACATAAGTTTAACAGCATGATGTGTAATCATATGCCTGAATAAATGCCATGCTATATTGGACTGTTTATCCTCTGATAGTAACACCTCAGTTTATTGGCAACTGTTCTGGAAACATAATAGCCCACATGGAACTAATGAGAAGACGTGGCAAGGTAAATGTACAGCCAATAACGAATGGACCCAATTTGCCAAAGGAATCTATACGTACAAAGAGTGTGAGGCTAATTGAACATTACAAAAGGCTAAAAGAGAGTGAACCCTAAAACACATTTATTTGGGCACACACTTTTCTGAGGGCCTCATTAGTAATGGCACTATTGAAGCTGAGCAGAAATACAATAGTGTATCAAATATGGCAGAGGAAGTTAAAAACAAGGTTAATGAGAGGTTTAACAAAGCACCATAGAGCCATGAAAAATAAACCGTAAAAAGCAGCTTTTGCAACCATTAAAATGTCTGTTCTTTCCTGCTTTTCCAGCCAGTATCTCACTGTTACAACAGGAAATGCAGACAGGCTGTTAGGCAGCAACACGGGCCTTTATGAGCTTAGTTATTACCACTGCTGGCCCACTTTTAATAGCCATATGATCCACCCAGCACACAATGGGCTGTGCCTGATAATATCATAACCAAGTATTTACCATGGAGCCGTTTAAGATTTCCCAGATAAAGCTGAAACACTAGAGCTGCAAATTTGTTAATATCATTAAAAGATGTTACCAGTAACTGAAGCTGAGAGAATATGATCCCTCAAGGCCTCAGTCTGTGGAAATAATTTATAATGTAACAGCTATAAAACATGTACAAGTTATCAGGTTCAAGACCTGTCCCAGTATCTGAAGGCTCCTGTTACACATGGCACTGCCTTTAATACAAGTGGTAAAACAATTAAGGGAAATGGATTTTCCACTGTCTGCATGTCAGAAATCAGCCTCCCAAGTCTGTCATAAAAGCTCCAATCAGAGTAAATAAAGGTTGTCAAAGAGTACAAGTCATACAAACTTATTTCACTTTCGCACATAAGCATTTTTTATACCTTGTGGTAGACAACTCATGTTTTATTGTAGATTTACCACGTCTTGTAAAAAAAGATGTGTAACTAAGGATCACCTATGCAAACATATTACATCTACACACTATCCCTCAAAGCGTAGCACAAACATTGATTACAAGCGCCAACATTTAACCTGTCACACAATAAGCTAACAAGGAGCTTGTGTCAATACAAATAGTTTAAACCCTTCCATAAATTGACTGTATATCTACACTATCACCGTATGCATAATACCTTTTAAATCTACTTTGTCTAAGGTGACAGTTGTGTGCAACAAATTAGCTACAGCAAATGGGACATAATGGCCCCCTCCAGAAGAAAGAAGAAATGGATGGTCACTGAAGCTGCCATAGTGTTTAGTATCTCCTTTATTGTATTCACAGTGGTAATGTGATATGTCACACTGTTGCTAATACACTTCTGTACGCTGTCATTTGGCTGTAATGCTTATCAGGCCTATGTTGATGATTTGCCCTCTTGTCAGGGCCAATTATGCTTGGATGTGTCATGGTGGCAGACTGTGCGACTGCTATTACTAGTGCAGAGGGATGACGTTAGGCAGTCACAAACTGCCTGTCCTATCCACCCAACCTCAGCCTAGCAGGTGCTGCACTCAGTCTTTTCTACTGTAGGGCAATGTAGGGCGAGAACCTATTTTCAGGTTAAAGTTGGCATGTATTGTTGAATCAGTAAAAATTTTACCTATTCTTCATGTAACTGCTTAGAATTCTTGACAGAAGTAAAGGTCAGTACTATTTATCTTTAGGTTCTTCTTGGTCCACATGACCTTGCCTATAAAGTAAAGCTATGAAACAAAAATAAGCATAGTTTGTTATTTGAAGCTTATATTCTAGAATAACATGTTGCAAGAGCAAATTATATAACTTTAATTACATGATACATAGAGGTAAAAGCTCATCATGGTTGTGACCTTGAAAAGCTCAACAATAACATGATGAAACCCTATTTGACATGACTGAAATGTTCACTTTCATTTCATGTTTGATTGAACTTACGCCAGAATTCAGCATTTGCCCTTGGCTTTCATTAATCGGTCACTTGAATATATCTAAATGCATGCAGTGAAATGCATGCATTTCAAAAAGGTATGGCTCTTTATTAAAATTCTATAGCAAAATGATATTCGACAGCTCTAATAATTCTTGCCATCAGGGCGAGGATATAGGACATAAGCTGTCAAATCTATGTTGGAACTTCGAAGGTGTTGAATTGCCTTTAGACCATGATAGTCAGTTCCTGCACTAGGACTTTGTAGTGTTTCCCTTTAAGCTTTGTTTGGTTCAGAAACAAGACAGTTTCCCAAAATAAAACTCCTCTCAGTGACCTTCCCTTTCCACTGAGTAGTGCAAATCCCCATTCTCTCTGCCAACAAGGACTCATTACTCCCTGTTTTAAAGAGAGCTTTCTGGTCCAGGAGGCCTCATTACAGCTGGAAAAGACACCCATGGGACATGCAAGGAAAACAGTGAAGACCCCCCTTTGAGTAATAAGCCGGCAAACTTCTACACAAGATTCAGTGAAGAACTTACAAACTGTAAAGCGAGCAGCCCCCCGCTGTTCCATAGGAAAGGTGTCTTTGAGGTGTGCAGATTGTATGGCTCAGTAGTCAGGAGAAGTTCCAAATGCTCACAAACTGATTAGCGCTGCACAACGGTTCAAGACAGCAAAGCAGATACTTTGACACAACTGATGGCTTCACTGTCAAACACTTCCAAGAAGAACATACTTTGAAGCTTTCCTTTTAGCCAGATGTCAACACTAATGTGCTGTTTCTCTCCTATCCGATTGACAGAATAAATTAAGAATCCACTCATTAGATTAGCTTCATTAGTAAAATAATCTCCCTGGTGAAAAGTCTTTGATAACAAATAACTATACGTGCAATAAGTATCATCCCTTCATCTGAAACTACAACAATTGTTGCAACAAGAAATTTTAGAAGGAGTTATTTTTAGTTAGTGTCTATTGAGTGACCTTGTGGGCAGGACTGAAAACACAGCTGTTCATTTCTTTGGACAAAAAAATGTTATCTGAGCTAATAAACTTTGCACAGCAGTTTACTTTAAGAGAAACATTAAGGGACCAAAAAACTCACAATTGAATTTTCCCACAAAGTCTTGCAGACGTTTTTGTTTCAATATTGCTGCAAGCTGTGATTCCCACGTGAAAAGGCATCAACGAGCTGCCTCCTCCTGTCACTCACTGCTAAGGACAGAGAGCCTGGTACGTCAATGTCATGGCCCCACGCTCCAGGCAAGTGTATCCACCCACAACCAGCTCCGTAGTGTCAGTTACACAGTCTGGACTTGATCACCGTACTCAATCCAACTTTTCTACTTTGGGCCACTGAGAAAAATAAACATAGTGCAATGTAAGTAAGTTGACAATTCTTCCAGTTTTTTCTTGCAAATAACTTCAGCTTTTTAGAAAGAACGACTTTTCATGCATTCACAGAGACATACGGGGAGTAGTATTACGTTTCACACCTTTTCCCTTTGTGTCTACAGGAAAATGAATTCTTCTCAAATAAAAAAAGAAAAGAAACAAAAGAACAGACTGTCAACCTGTTTAAAACCATAAGTCGGTGAATCTGCCTCTCAGGATCTGATCAGTTTTGGATGACTTCAGTGTCTGCAGAGGTCAGCATTCCCAGCAGTTAACACAGTGGCAGATGGCATCTCCATAAGATTTAGTAACACATGTCAACTGAGGCTCCCTTAAGGGAGTTACCCGGCCCATTTATAGCATCAACTTCAATCTCTCTACTGTGTAACAACAGAGAGGTGACTACAGCTTACGCTCCCCATGCAAATGCAACATTTCTCTTTTTTTACCCCTCTTAATGTAACTGTTATTTTTAGATGTTTCATATTTTACACTATTCATTTAGTGATGAATCTCTTGTACCATATGTATGAAAATATACATAACTCATTAGGTACATATTGTATCACTATAGCATTGTATTTAACTATACTACATATATACTCGAGGAACCGAGAATGTCTTGTTCTGTTTTCTCAATTTGGACTTCCAGATTATGACTGAGTGACCTTTAGGAGATCTTTAGTTATATTTATAATTGACAATATAAAGCAGACTTTATTATTGACAATTATTTATTCTTGGATAACATGTTTAAATTACTTAAATGTATGTATATATACTTTACATATGCATAATTTCACACAAATATACATACAAAATTTAACACCACCATGACATTTTAAAATGTAACCGATCCCTGACTACAGTACAAATGTGGTTTATTAATGCTGGCTAATAATTTGTTATGCTTATGACATTAAAGTGCATTGACTGGAAGAACCTGACCCTGCACATGAGCCAAATCCACACCCTTCAACAGGTAGTGTTGAGTCATAGGGGACTGTTTATTGACAGCCCTTTAAATGTTCCAGTCGTTTTAATTGATCAACCCCGGAGCTTGCAGGCTGCTAGTCCGAGGGTGCAGGGGAGCTGAAGGGCAGGGAACTTAAGAGCCATTAGGCACAAGTGAGTGCACAATCGTTGATGTGAACAGATTATTGTGGCTGGTCAAGCCTTAAAGAACACTGATCGCAGTGATTATCTTTTCACCCGGAGCACTCAAAGTGCACTGACACTGGCAAAACATTTAAGGGATGTCCAGGATGAAGTGCAACCGGAGAGGGTTTCTCTCACCAACACGGATCAATGTGCCATGGCCTACCAGGGTAAGTGGCTCGCTGTTGACAGAAGGTCATCTTAATTTAGCAAAATTTATTAACCCATAGGTTGTGATGCCTACTGTAGGCCAACAGCATTACAACACATGCGCCTAACCGTAGCAACAATAATTCTCTGCTTTTATTTCTGCTACCGGGCAAGCAGGTAAAATATTTCATCCTGCGAAAGAAGGTTCATCAGTTCAATCCCTGCAGCATAGCATGTCCAATCTGTCATCATTCAGATATGTTGTGTCCTTTATTAAGATGCTGAATTCATATCTACATTGTAAGGTAATCTAGATAACAATGTTACCCAAAGGCAAAAAAAGGATTTCTACAATTGGCTGTCCTTGAAGTCGAATCACTGTATTATCACCACGGTCAAACACACTATTGCAAGACGAATCCTAAATACTATATGTTGATGCATGTTACAAATTGCTTTTGCTGCACCAATCATTTTAAGTCCAGATGGTCTGATGGAAGACACTGTGAGTTATTTCTGCAAATAAAAAACAGCTTTTTCTTTGCTGTGCTGTCAGACTTCTTGTTTATCGATACCCATAGCAAATTCTGGTTGAGTGACAGAACATTGCAAAATGCCAAAGTTGGAGAGAGCTTTCAAGTGGAGGGAAATTGAGTATGCAAGACTGACACTGACTGATTTAGCAAATGTCAAGCAGTTATCTTGAGCAACAAGAGCCACAATCATAATCGGAGAGGCTCACTTTCAAGTAGCTGTTGAAAGAGGAGATATTTAAAAAAAAAAAGAAAAAAGAAGAAGATGTTTCATCTACTTTCCTGTTCTGCTCGCGTCCATAATTCTGAAGATTTCTGCACTTCTGTTTTTATAATGATAGATATAACCTTGATATTCCAGATTCCTAGAATCACATGACTGGGAAAAATATCTCCACAAACTTTGGATGCTACTGAGAGAAATGTGCACAACACCATTCTCAGTGTATTTGAGCTGTCACTGAGTTGTCAGAGTACAGTGATGCTGACAATTGATTCATGTGCAAATGTCTTCGCTCCCCGGATGGCAGTCAGAGTATATAAAACTCACTTTTCCCTCTGTGAGAATGACAGGATGCAGTGAGTCAAGACAACAAAGCTGTCACAAACAGCTGTCTGCACTGACAATTATCAGATTTATTTATTGACAACGATCGGGCAGAACCACTTCATGAAAAGCATCGTCTGAAGACAGGGACATCCTCTCCTGTTAGACAGGATGGACAACTATGATAATACACTGCACACTTACACTGATAGGATGTTGTCAATCACCTCTTCTTTGAAAGGCTGTAGACTGATGGCTGAAAAATTCTTTGAGGCACTCGTTCACTACCTTTCACCATCCTCTGAGAAGAGAGAGCTCCCAGTCAAGTCAATGTGAAGTACCAGATATTGAACTGGGTCACAAAAATATAATGTTCAACTAAGTGAATTTGGTGAAAAATAGCCTCAATAATGAAGATCTACTGTGAGAAGCACATAATGACCAAAAGGCTAACACCATTACAGACCCAGACTCACCTCAGTGTCATATCGGCCCTCTGAGGACAGCTATACGTGCATCTTAAGAAACACAGAGTGTAGGCCACCACCCTTGAGTGGCTTATGTACTTTTGGTCACAAATGCAGTGCCCTGCGGTTAATTTAATGATCTCTCTATCCAAAACCCCCTCTGAAAGGTGAGTGTAATAGTACTTGTAACCCTACTTGTTTGGCGGAGAGCAGGGAATGCATGTGACTTGGCTGTGGGGGACAGGTTTTAATCCTGCCGGCCCAATAGCACTCGCCTCTATCCAGAGGCAATGGCCCTTCATATCTCATCATTTCTTTGCTGTGCCCCACTGCTACCCATTACATAAAGAGGCTACACTGTTTGTTCACTGCTGTAAGTGTCAGACCTATCTGAAGAAGTTCATTTGTATTACTGGATGCACACAGCATGCTCTGACACTCTCTCCTTATGGCTTGAATGTATACTGAGGGCCACCGACTGATTTGGGTAACAAGGTTTTTCCAAAGAGCAAATATTTGACTTGAGGTAGCTTCCAAGTGGTGCTGAATAAGAAGTATGTAATGAATAGTGTGGTATTAGATTTTGACTTTGTGTTTTGATACTCTGCTACTAGAATATACTAGCAGCGAATCCTACTTGCCTAGATAACATTGTAATATATCCAATGATACCCAGAATATTTGCAGTCAAAGATAGAAATCCAAATATCTATACCATAGCTTCATATTCTTTTTTAGAAATAATACGATATAATAAGTGAATAATATAAAAAGCTTAATGGTGTTTTTGCTGATTAAAGTGCCACTCCTTTGATAATTTACTCTCTAATGCCATCTGTTCCTAGGAAATGCAATACAAATACTTTCTAAAATTAGAGGTCAAATGATTCAAATTATTATCATCACATTCTGTCCTGAACTAACTACTAGTCAAACAATGGGGAACAAAGACAGAGATGTGATTTAATTTCATTATTCAAATCAGAAAGCTGCAGTATAGTTGACATAGCTGTTCTTCTCCTGAAACCCTCCTCTGTCAAAAGGAGTGATCATTAAACACCTGCACATGGAGTCTAAATATAAAACAACTTTTATTAGGATAAACGCACACGAATATGTATCACTCTACTGTATTTACAGTCTGAATTTGTGAGGAATGAATTGTACTATGATGTAGAACATCAGCCACAGATATGATGTCTCCCCCCTGGGTGTCATTTTGTCCTCCTGCCTGTCATACATACAGAATATAAAAAGTTTCACTTGTGTCTTCAGGGTGTTATTTTCACATGCAGTGGCAGATAACTTACCACAAAGCTGATACTGGCAAACTATTGAATTATTATGCTCAGCTGAAGTGCACCAGTGAGGTCTAAATGGCCTAAGAGGATACTGTAATGCTCTGAAGCCCACAAAGGAGCAAGGAATTACATCTGTAGCCTGTGTATGGGTCATTTTGTGTCTGAATAATCTTTCATGCAGGGAATGTTAATTTACAGTGTTGAAAGTCTAACATCTGACATTTTAATGCATTCTTAGATGACAAGCAGCTGATCCATACGTGGTGTCAAGCACATATTTGTCTCCCCATCATCTTTCTGTTCACAGTCTGAGAGCTTTTCTTCATCTTTTTAATTTTCATCTCACACGTCAAGGAAATTTGCACTTTGTCATTTTCATTATATTTCTTTGAAAACTATGAATTGAAATACCACATTTTCTTTCTAAAATCACTTGAAGCAATATACAGGTATTGAATGAGCCCATTGCTATAAATAATACTTTATCTTGACTTTTGAAATTAACAAAAAATTTTTAGCAATGTTCTTCAAATCTCTTTAAGATGTTCACATCAAACAAGGCACCGCATTAAACAGAAGTTTAGTTTTGCCAGTGTGATCTTCTCATCTGGTATGAGTGACATTACATAAAAAGTATTCTCTACTTGTTCCAGTGTGCTAGACAATATCTTTCCACAATTTCATATTAAATGTGTTTTATCATTGAAGTAGTAACTAAATGTAAATGCATTATACATTGCTAGAAGATACATTATTAGGAAGCCAGATACAGTCCGGTTTCCTAATAATGACATTGACTCAAGCATCTTGAATAATGTAGGAAAGTTCAATGTTAGATTTGCCTTGCAGGTTTGTTTCCGAAAAGAACAAAATTTATAATAACAAATATTCAACAGTGATCAAAAATAATAATTTTGCAAATGGACATAACATTATGTTTGGCTCTACTATTCAAATGTCCTAATATAGCTATGTGAAACCGGCCCAGTATGCACAACACCACGATCCTGAAACTGATTATTTACGCCTGGGCTTTTCATACTGCAACATGTGTACATGTCCTCCTCTGTGAAAAAGGTGATAAGAGTAGCATGTCTTCTCTTACATACATGTTTTCCTTTTGACATCACTACATGATGATTTCCTATGCTGAATAGAGGGTGAGTAGTCAGGATAAAGGATTATTTGGTTTAGGATGCTATGATTGTCTCCCATGGGTGATGGTTTCCACTACTATGTGGATGAAAAATAGTACAAACATAAACACCTCCAGCATATACAGTAAGTACACATATTGTGTACCTTTTTTACTCCACACTTTTACTATTAAACAGCATGGTAGTCTTTACACTACTTAAGAAAGTTTGCAGTAGCAGAGAAAGGACTTAGTACATTTAATACATTGCACTTCAGTGACTTTCGTCTACAGCTATATGGATTGGTAAACAAATCATTCTCAAATTATGCCAGGATGGCTCATTTTCTTATTGAGTCCCAGGTGCCGCTATTTTAATCATTACCTAATTGTCTGGCTGCTCAATCGACAGCATAGAGGCCTCCCACTCTGATTCTGCTGACTCCGGCAGGGCCTCCAAGATCTGGGTTAACCTTTCGATGTCCATTGACGCTCCACAGGCTGATGATGATTGATCGAGGTGGCCCTTGCTGTTAGATAATACCTAATCAGCGTTCAGAGTAATTTGTGTAAATGAGACCTCATTATTGATGGTAGGCAACTTTAGGAGCTTTCATGCACGCTGAATCTAAACAGGGATTGGATCAGCAATAAAACTTTGCTTTGTACCTCTTGCATCTCCTGCTTTAGATTGAGGGCAGGCAGGCTGGTTGAACTGTTGAATGGCGAATAAGTAGGAGAAGATGAGTTTATAGAGTGCACATAGAGAATCAAAATACACAGCATACTATATTGTGGACCTACTACAAAGCTATGATATGTTGAACGGAATTTTCTGACATTTAATTTGGTCAATAAGATTACCATGTAAAACAATAACAGAAATATTCTCATTAGACAAATAATGCTCCTCTGTGCTGCATGTCTTTCCTATTTACATATAACTCATAATACGACTTAGATTTGCTCCTTCTTATCTAAATTGAGCTATCTTTGATGAACCAGAGGAAAATAATTTTCCCTTCCATAAGACGACTTACTTTCAGAAACCATTCTGTCAGCACCCTGGTGAAATAAGTCCAAGCAGGGTATTAAAATGATAATAGAGCGTGTGGGTGCTTGACAAGCCGTCCAGGGTGGAGATTATGAAAAGTAACTATTATATTCAGCTCTTTACAAATTTCAACTCTGGTGGAAATGACTGCCAAAAGACACACAAAAGTCAGCATCTGGACAGCAGTGCCCATGGATAATAAGCCTGAATTGGATATACACCATCATAATCATATACAGTACCAACAATTACCTTTTGATAAAAACATCTGTCCCATCATCTGGTTGATGTAGTTCTAATTTTATCATCAGTTGCCGGTCAAAGGCAGTATTTTAAAAATCAAAGTGAACGCTTCAGGTGCTGCTGATTCTGAGATGTTGATGTTGGTGGATGGATGGCTGCCCCAAGGACATGGCCCAGTCCTGGCCCCTATAGATGAAGCTCTGCCCTGCCAGTCACAGCACAAGGCCCGTGCTCTGACATGACGACACCAGGCCTTGATGATGATTGATCATGTTGTTTTCTTCATTACTTTAAACCCAATCAGTGCTTGCTGTAATTTGAGTAATGATGGCTCATTATTGGCAATTGCAGAGTTTAAGGGCTTCTTTATTTTACCCCACCAGTGGACCCTTTGGGACAGCATTAAAGGATCAATGATTTTCCTACTTTTGCATACACATTGCTGGCTTAGAAATCCTATTTCAAGTGTGAAGTTCAAATTAGTAGCCTGTAATGTATGTTCAGGACAGGTTTGTCATTTCACAACACCTGAAAAAGAAATTAACCAGTGTTTCCTGCAAATTATGTCAATAACACATTTACTGTATTTAAAATAAGAGACCAGAGGGCCATCATACTGACTATGGTAATCTTCTCCTTGATTTGATTAATACATTGTAAATGAGATGTAATGGTGCAAACATGCGAGCTGATAAAGATGCATATTTTAAAACTCATTTCAATGTAATTAAGGTAAACAGACACTAGCTAAATATGAAAATACAAAATTTAAAGTGGTCTGGGCACTTTATTTCTGAGCTGTTAATGAGCAACTCATTAAGCATACAGCACTTCAATTAGACTGATTACTGCAGCAGATGTACTTTTAATAATTCAATTCATTATAGACTTTTGTACTATCATGTAAAAAATTATTTCATCAGTTTCTTCAAATCTGTGGCAGATGTTTTACTTTTGTTTTAAATTTAAACTTGAATGCACTTATTGTTTTTATATGATTTAGTATAGCTAGATAGATAGATAGATCAAATGAGACACATATGTGTGTACAGTACATTATTACAAATCTTCTGATTGAAGACAATACTGACAGTCACATTGTAAATCTCTGGTGCATGGTCTGACTGTGGAAATGTGGAAAAGATAATTTGTTCACAGAGCTTCACGTGTTTTAAGCTTCAGCTGGAGGCTTTATAAGCTTTGACACACATTTTGCGTCTCTGATAATCAGCTATTGATCCCAACCATACAGATGTGAGTGTGAGAGACAAATAATCAAACAGCGCAGTTATTAAAAAGGATATGCAAAATATCAAATATGACAGCTTAATTAAAAGTGTGCTTATTACAAAGTGAAATGGCATTGAGCTACGATAGAGACAGACATCTGAATATCACCACTGCTGAAAAAAAAAATCAAATAAAAGATACCATTTCTAAAGCTGAATGCTGCAGTTCAACACGGTAGTGGCAGCCAAGTATAAAGGTATGTCTAAATGAAACTGTTTCTGAGGTAGATTGGGATCATATATTCTTAGATGAGAGAACCAAGGCGATCTGACCTTTGTAATAAATATTGTGCAGGTGTTTAACAAAACAATCACAGCAAAGAGCATTTCCAATTTCACTCGATGCCAACAATCAATCATAGATCCAAAGATGGGACATAGCAATAAAGGCACCTGCAAAACCATTAATGAGCCTTTCTAGTGCTGAGAGACACAGATGCTGAGAGAGACCCAAGCAGGGGAATTGTAAAGAAAGGTCATGCCACAACTTTACACAGTCTGATCAGAATCAATACAAAATTTGAAGATAGAATATCAGCGGTCCACTAGGAATCAGTGGCACAGAAGGTGATTAATCATGCTAACATTTTATTATTACTTCTATTACTCTTAAGGTCACAGCATATATGCACTGGGCACATTCACAGCAACTATTTTTTTTATATGTTGTTTCTTGAAAGTGTTGCACTTCACTTTGATGCGATCATAATGACCCTACTATCACACACTGTTATGAAATTTACCACATAAGAGAATGCTGTGAGACACATGAAAGAATCTACAGCAAGTCTATGAAGTCTATAACAATTCTTGTTTGTAGCCTTGACAATGTTGATCCTGTGAGGCACTAATGCCCTGAATTAGAGCAGATGAATGGGCCACTCTCCTGGTCATGACAGGGTTTCACTAGCCATCTAGTCTCTCTCTTTTCATCTTATTCCCTTTGGTGAATCCCTGGTCCAAATGTTGTCCCCTTTCTTCTGGTCTCAATTTCTGTTCATCAAAAGAAAGGTGAACATATGTCCAAATCCTGTGGCCTCAGCCACAACATACTGTGTCATTAGAGCTGAAACGGGAGGGTTTTGCTGGAAAACACACATACACACACACACACACACACACACACACACATGCACGCACACACACGCATGTGCACTCAGATTCAAACATATTGTAATTGTGGAAAAAAACCCAAAAATGTACAACACGTATAGAGACACAGGCATCTTTATACACACCTACATGCACAAAAACACACACCCAGTGGACACTGACACACACATACACAGAGGTATTTGATGTCCTCCCTGTTTGAAGCCAAATTCTTGTTATCACTGCTAGCTCTATACCTTGCTCCATTTCCAAGGTTTTTGAGGAGAGTCCAGGGCTTTCATCTGAGAGCCATCGTCTATACAGAAGCCAACAGTCTCAGAACCAGTGACATGCTGACTGATGCTTAACATTCTCAAACCCTTGCCTTATATTAATACATGACAGGTACAACCACAATACCAGGCAAGTGGAAACCAAACACTGGCACTTGGATACAAAGGATATACACACACACTCCCTCTCACAGACATATAAAGACCTGTGCAAATCTGACTACCCCTGTCTTCAGTTGTTAGCTATATTTAGCCTTTAGGTGTCATATAGCATCACTTTATTAAGTCGTTCTGCACCCTACTGCACACCTCAAGCAAGAGCACCCCTCTCCTCCCAACACTAACACCCACGCCTTATAGCTCTGTGGAGAACCACTTACAGGCAGAATAGGTAGACATTAGCCATTAAGCCTTGTTGCTGCCATTTCCTGTCTCATATTAGCAGAAGCTTGGACTTTAAGCAGCAGGGACATGAAGAGGGCGACGGTTCCACTTGTATAAAACATCTGTGGTGTATGAGTGGGCTTCACGTTTCAGACTTTGAATGTTTTTAATTTTTCACTTCAGTGAGGGGCCCTTTGGAAGTCCTGCATTTTTAGACCAGGTAAAAAAAAGGAACCACAGACAAACCATAAAAAAGTAAAGCTGATTTAAACAACAAACGGTGTAAACTGGACATTAGAATTTCCACTAGAAGAAGTAAGGATATATAACTGTGTTGGCATAAGGGCAGGGATCAGGCTCACTTTATTTTTTATATTTGCTAAGATTAATTAAATATTGTTTGCTTATAACCAGTTTCAGACTAAAAGTGAATGTAGTTGTAATGCTCAAACTGAATAAAGGAACCTCACTAAATCAAAAGATTAAAATAAATATACAGTAAGTTTAATTCACTCATCCTCATAAAATATTGGAAGTGTGGTGAACAGTGAATATTTGCAGTCGCTGACTCTGATCTGAATGTTTGTTAACACGGTAAATTCAAGGAAACACATCTCTTTTGTAGGGAAGTTTTAATCTTGCAGAGGAGATTTATGTAAAACTGTTATAGTGATAGTGAGACACTGCTAATATTCTCCATTTTGGATTATCTGGCTCTCCATTCCCTCAAATAAGCACTGTCAAGGCACCATGCAATTAGTAAACACTGTGAATTTGTGTGAAAAGTTGAACCTTATGCAAATTGACTTCATCTTGGCAAGAAAATCCTCTGATTGCAGTGATCCCACTGAAGAGGATTTATTTTTGCACAAAATTTTGCTGGACCCTCGAACTAAAGCCAGCAGTTTACACCTCTCGTCTTCTCTCTCCATGGCAAGATAGTTTCAGCGACTGAACTAGCAAGCTCACACGATGACAGAATTTGGCTGTTTGAATTTGGAGAGGCCTGTGCACCATCTTGAAACCTCTCTAAACATGAAGAAATATACATTGTCTATGCCAGATCGCAGCTCTCTTCCAGATGACCTAGTTTACATTATCTAGTGGACAGTAGGATTAGGGTCAGATTCCTCCCACTATTATTAAAACAGGAGTCAGGTTGTAAATCAGTGGAGGTGTTTCAAAGCCCCTTCCTTATCTGAACATTATGTAAAGGAAAGCATACAAGGGGAAGAGATTGCAAGACCCAGAAACGTCTTTTCAATACCCCTTTAGTACAAGCTAGTATTCAGCAATAGCACCTATTAATATGGTAAATATGTCATCACATCCTCAAGACTTAATATAATCCTAACTTACTGTTTGTATGCTGCCTATTGATGTTGTGTATGAAAGAATGGTAGAGGGAAAAAAACTGAGTAAAGGCAAAGCTAGAGAGAGACAGGCAGAGGACAGGGTGGGGGTTGAGGGTGTACTTAACTCTATTGTTCTAAAAATGTTCACTTCCTTTTTGAACACATATTTGATTTACTATTTGGCAGGATTTCAATGCACTCTTACCCTCCATTTTCAGCAGAGGAGGAGTTAGTTGACACTCTCAATTCAGAACTCTACCAAAAGCTGAGGGGATCCCTGGAGAATCACTCATTCATTCAGCATTCCCATCAGCCCATTAGACTGGCCATCAGCCAATATAACTGCTTCCTGTTTCTCTAAGACACCTTTTTCATCCTCAGTATAATTCAGTTGTTTGAGAAACTTCCAACGGGAAGAGGTAGTAGATTGCTTTAGCCTGAGGATCCTCATACATTTAACAAACTGAAACTGAACCAAATATCAGGAGAATGGTGGTGCATTTATTCCTGCAATTCATCGCCTACTCAAAAGCTTGGAAAAGGATTGGATGGAGATTTGAATCTATGGCACAAGCTCCTCGGGAGTTGTTATAAAAGTGCCTCAATATGGAGTGTAAGTGAAAAAGTAAAGGGTCAACACGTGTAATTGGATTTCACAGATGCAACCATTTCTACTGACTGTCTCTTTGAAAACCGAATACCGTGTGAGTGCTGCTGAAAGGAGACACCTTCGTTATGATATACAGGAATATTAGTAATTCTCACTGCGGACTATTTCTAGCCACTGTGAGTAAAATATCACACATATTAAAAATGTTATCAAGTCTTATTAACAGGAAAAAGTCTTAATCATTAGTATTTAGTCACATTTTACACTTGAAGTTAATGGCACATGGAGCATTTAGCATGTGAATTTTGCAAAGTCCTGTCAGAACGTGTTTCACCTTAAATTGCAGCATTGTTACACATCACCTCCATCACATGCTGTTTATAGAGAACCAATAGATGATTGCTGTTACATGTATACATGCTGCACATTAGCCAAATTGAAGTATAGTGGGTGAAAACAGAGAAACAGAATAGTGTTTTTTGTACATGTAGGGCATAAATTATGTCCGATCGTGCAAGCTTGATGCCACCGTTGAACAGCTAGTCAATGGAGAGGGCAGGGAGAAGCAATGGAGCGAAGTAATGTGTAATCTTACTACTCAATGGGCTGTGCCCAGCAACGGGCCTCTGAATGCTGGAAGTGTCAGAGAGATAAATAGCAGAGTGTCCCCCTCGAAAAACATGATTAATACCCCGCCTGGTGACGCTGCTGAAGATGAAGTGGGAGCAGCTGGCTCAGGCAGCGTAGGCACGCAGGGAGAGGTGGGAGGGGGGACAGGAGCGAGCGCAACGGAGCAGAGAGGGCAAAGAGTAGGACACACTGGCAGCTAGGGGAAAGGAAGGCAAGGCAAGGGCAATCCGGGCCACCATAGGCACAGGGACCCCTACCTCCCTTCATCTTCCCCTGTACGCCACTTTATTTCATTTTTTCCCCCCTATTTTCGTCATGGTTTAGCACTTAAATAATCATCAGCTACACATGTACTGTACATAATGTTTGTGTGCATGAACACATGCATGCAGGCAGGACTTCAATGACATCACGTTGTTTCTGTTTGGCCTCATGAAAGTGAAAGCCAATGTCCTTTAATTATACAAATCTTACAGGAAATCAAGGCTACCAGGAAATTCATCTCAATTCAATTAAACAGCCTCTCAGTTTATAACCTTGCCATTAATGACATCCGGAATATAACCAAATGTTCCACTAATATATGGCCTTCAACCCTTTTCATGAGTATTATTAACATAAGCGTGCACAGGGGTGAAAGCTGCATATGGTGATGTACTGCAGAACCTGCTGCACTTTCTTAATGCACATTTCTCTACCCCCACCCCCCAAAAAGTGCATTTTGCCTTGTTTAACACCAAATGCTAGCCTTTTTTATAGCTCTGTAACCACTCATGTATCAGCCTACACCTCTCAGTTGTTACTCAACAGACAAAGTTTTGTCAGTGAGTAGAAAATCCAGTTACTGTTAAGTACAGTGTCCCCTGCTGAGTAGGGCCTGTTTCTGTGGAAACAGTTGAAACTCTCAAAACACAGAACAGAACACATGGAGTTATTGGGTCTGTTCTGTTGTGTAAGTAAACATGTCGAGGGGTGGGCTACTTTTTCATGGTTCAGGGGCCCCAACCCTCCCCTCACACAATTAACTTTTCCAGTGTAATGAGATGATTGATATGCTGGAAGTGTGTGCTTTAAGGAGATATTAATCATTCCCTCTGGTAATTTTAATCATGCGTTCCATCATCCCCAGCTGCTGAGGATCACCTTCCTAGCAAACAAAGGGCGGCCACGCCACTTGCATAGTCATTCTGTTCTAGTTTAACTTTATTTTATGCTGGTTCCTCCCATCTGTTCGCACAAGCCTCCACAGCCCACGTTGCACGTTGACAAGCTGGGGAAGCAGTGTGTGGGTGGGTGATTGTATGAGTGTGTGTGTGTGTGCATGTATGTGTGTAAACTTTAGAAACACAGGCATCTTTGAAATGGTAAATCTAATCCTCCAGGTCCGTGACTAGTTGGTACACCGCCACCAGCCACCTCCACTAACACGTACAGTAATGCATACAAACAGCGGGCACACACACGCACAGTCTCGAACACACACAATCATTGTGACACACATACTGGCACGCACACACACAGACATATACAGAAGCGCATATAAACACACACACATACACCACATGGTGTGGGCAATATGTCAGAGCAAAGCATAATTTGGCATTTGAACCAGTCACTATTATTGGAAGTTTGAAGAAATGCTGCAGGGAAGATTTGTTTAGATGACAAACAACTTGGAAACTCTTTCTCTCCCTTGACTGCTTTGAAAGTCAAAGAGACTTATATATTCCCAAAACACTGATTAGTTCATGTTGAGCGCTTCCATTGTGCTGTACTGTACCTCTGCGTTGTTGTTCCATGTTTTTACCTAAGGCTATGTAAGATTTGGAAGGGTATTCCACAATCAAAGGCATTTCTCCTATGACTTTTATTCAGCTGCTGTTTTGTCACAGTCAAGGCCACAGGAAAGCCAGTGGTGACCCAGTGGTGCATTCAAACACAAAACAGTACCACTCTGACTGTACTAAAGCAGAAAATGTACTTTCTCAGTTGGAAATGCAGAATCCAAGTATTTTCAGGAGGTGAAATATAAACCATCTGAGAAGAGGCCGATGTAGTGGCAGTTACAGTGATGCTAAATAATAACAAATAATATGGAATATGAGAATTATCAATGACAGATCATGCAGTCAGTTATGATTTTTGACTTTATAATTTCAATGACCAGCCACGGTTTTGCTACATGAGGCAATAAACAAAACAAAAGAGGGTCACACAAAAAGAATGCTGCCTGTGCTCAAACCAGCGACAGCTCACAACTTCCACTTGACAAGTGTCGTAAATGCACACTTAATCATGTACAAAATTAATGACAACCAGCTGACAGATATTCCATCATCAATGCAGAAGTTTTTGAAAGTTATTGAAGGGGGCTTGTCTGGTTGAGCACAGATTAGCATTGCTTGCATTTAGTCAGAGGCCAATGCAAAGTAGATAGGTTAATCCCCAGGACGAATTGATAGGACACATCCCTAAATGCTCTGAGCTTCGCTGCTTCTAAAACCCATTAATTGTGCCCAATATGAAAAAAGTAATTTAATTTTACACAAAGTCCAGCCTCATCTGTTATCTGTGGCACACTTCTGCCGAGTACATAAAGGTAATAGAGGTTTTCAGGGGCTATTCCCCCCTTATTATCTAATAATGATGAATGAATGCGCCAGAAAGTGACAGGTGTTTAGATGTTTTGTCGGTGGAAAGGCATCTATTTGCAACTTTAGTGGAAATCAGTTCTTGCTCACTTTGAGGATGTGCAGGAACTTTAGTGCTCTGTCTGTTTCAGGGGAAACACAGGAAATACTGCAGCTTTATATCTCTAGACTTAAGAGCACCCCGAGATATCCAGAGAGTCTCGGGATATTGAGCCAAGCATGAAAAATTTTTAATTAGGTGAAGCTGTCTGTTGTGTCAGTTTTGGTACTCTGAAAAAAATATGACTATTTGCTCAAAACATACCAAAGTCTTGCTTAAGAAATGTCTTTATATAACCACTTTGTCAGGCCTAAAAAGTCTACAAATGCTTCGGGTGCTTTCAACAGAGGCTTAAACTTGGCACAAACTTATAACTTTTAATGTGAAAATATAAAGTAAATCAAGCAAGTTTTTAGTAAAACAACAGGCGCATATGGGGAGGTTGTGTAGAGCTGTGTGGAGATCAATACTAAAGATTTATAGGGCCAAAATGAACAAAAAGCAAATGATGTAAGACACCCTTGACCTGGCAGGTGTGTTTTCATAAGCCACACAGCACCAATATTATTATTACCAATGCAGCGTTTTATTAAAAACAATGGTTTGTCAGTGCATTTTATAAACTATCCTCCATTCAAAAGCATTTCACATGTTATTATGACTTCATGCTTATCACTAATCTAAATAGTGTTGATAGAGTGAAGCTTCTTGTAGCAACTGTTTTGTGAAGGGTGCTTATAAAGAAAAGCACCCCTCATTATTTCCACCTTGCCTTACCCTGGCACTCCTGCTCTGCTGCATGACTAAAAGACAATTAATCCTAATAATCAGGGCCTTGGCCATCATTCCTCATTCTGGCAGGCCTCTTTTTCCATAGGGGCACAGAGGGAGTGCCCAAGCCATGGATCTCTGCTGCACAGATGAACCTCTTACAGATGTTGAGTGAGCAGCGCGGTTAATCGCTTAGCCATCTTATGGCCTTCACACACGTACCAAAATGGAAAACTGAAGGTGGCATTTTATCATGTCACGTCTACCGCTGAATGTGAGACTGGCTGGGCCTGGTATATATTTGGGTTGGTACTCTAAGCAATGTCATACTTATTGCAAAACTTAATAGGAGAAAGACAGGAATGTGGGCGCCTGTTAAAGCTCGTTGTAAGGCATTGGTCCAAGAATATATATATATATATATATATATATATATATATATATTTAATTAAAACATTAACCTTTCTGCTGAGGCACCAACTCTTAAAATAATCAGGATTGCATGCTGGCACTCATGCCGCAAACGTGCACATCCTTTTGTCAGCAGTGCCAGAGCATAGTGACACCCTTTCATATCACAGCAGAGAGGCTGTGATGCAATGTTTGACTTATCAGCATGGGGACCTAATCTTCTCAAATTAGAGCCCAAATGTTTGGTGAGTGCTACAGGCCCAGTGTGTGGAAGCAGAGGGAGTGCTATGACCGCCGCAGACAGGAGGCCCAGGCAAACAAGCAGATGCTAAGGGGCTGCTTTAGATGCGGAAGAAGAAAATCACCATCACAATGCAGCAATTATGGCAGTCTCAAATTCACTAGGCTGGAGCACAGTGTGTTCTCACAGCGTCTCAGCAGCACTCACAGCATCCCACACAACAAGCTCATTAGGCCAGCACATCCTCCCTCTGATTTAGGGTGGAGGAATTAATGCAACAGCACCTGGTCTCTTGGAGCCATCCATCCAGCCATATACAGCTGGCCACGCTCAGGTTATGCATTATCTTTTTTAAAAGCGTGAAATGTGGCCACCCCTGTTCAGTTTTAAGCTACACCTCTCTTTTTCCAGAGTGCTATGTGAGGGGCAGGCATATTAATCACACTCACAGCCACTAATGCTAACAATCAGTCAACACAGTTGGCCAGGCTCTCCATCTCTGGTGACAGGGAGATTTGTCCTGAGGCCTGCTGATTCGTCCTGCTATGTCTGCCTCTAGGACAAAATACACAACACATCCAGGCTTTTCCTCCAGCAATAGCCCTACATCATGTCATTTTATACATGAGTGAAATAATGAAAATGTACATAAATATGTTTTTCTACTAGCAGAAGTAGTTTTAACTGAAAACAGAAGATGAATTTCAAAAAATGATAATAATCCCCTTTAGTACTTAAACAAATATCCATGGATGCACAAGTGAAACACAGTACATTCCAAAGGCGCATACAGTTTGGGGAAAACTAATTTGTTATTGGAGTGATTTTCTACAACATGGATACAACATATGTCAAACAGTCAAGTTTTGATAAACTAACAGCTGGCTAGTTCAACTGAGAGGAAACTGCCTACTGAGCAAGAATGATCTCTCCCTGAGTGTCATCCGCCAGCAGCATGAGGCAGAACCAGCATGTTTGGATTCCTACTGTACAACAAGAATATGGCTCCTCTTGTCAAATTCAAGCTGACAAGTGTAACACTGACACAAATTAATACAAAACCTGCACAATTAATTTCATCCCGAGCTCCAGCTTACAAAAAAACAAATAAATTAACAGGAAATTCTATGAATGTGCTGAGTGCAGTAAACTATGTGTATGCGGTGTGTCTGTGTGCGCGTGTGCTTATGCAAGTCTGAGAGTGCATGAGAGTTCTGTTTGATTTTTTTTTTCATTGCTCAAAAAGAAATGCTAATTATTGGGCTTCAGGTAGCGTAAAATGTACAGCTGTGGTGACTGTCAGTGTTCGGTGGACTATTGAGCTAGCGTACAACTTGACAGTGGGTGGTGTCTCTCGCTCTCATTCCAAGAATCACCCAGTGGCATTGCTATCTTCTGCCAACGTCAATCAGCAGGTTGCTTTTAAAGCACAAGGGAATCAAGCTGTACCTGCTATTCTGGTCTTAAACCCCTTCTCCCCATTTACTGTCTGTAAAATGATAACCTAAAACATCACTGTAAGTTGAACTCTATTAAATTCAAGATTTCTGTGTCCTGGAAAATGAGAATATGCCTTTGGATGTCAAGGATAGGTCAGTAGGTAGTTAGAACCAGTTTGATCCTGAACTTGTTGAGCCTTAATGTGTGCATTTTAGATCACCTCACCTCCACTGGTAATAGCCAGATGGCAGCGACAGTCCGTGCACAAAACTTATAAGTGGGGTCTGCTGGCAACAGCTGTGTGCTATGTTCCACTGCTCTACATGAGTTTATACCACGAGTCACTGCTATTCGTTAATAAAAATGTTTCTTTACACTTCATACTGATGTTGAACCAGATTGCTCGATCTCTGTAACAAACTTTATAGACCAGCTTGACGTCAACTTTGATTACTTCATTTCTGAAGAATTCCAGATGTTTGAGTCTTTACTCAAGGGGATTGTCAGTGCCTGCACTGACAGCACTCGGTCCTGTGTGCTGTCACAAGGAAGAGTAAATATACACTCAGAGTAAGATTAGATGCTTTTAGATGTGTATTTGATCAATTAATTGCTATTTCATAATAATCACTTAATTTCTTCCATACAAAATTATGACAATAGGATTATAGAATGTGGTGTACATCCCTTTACTAAGCAAAATGATTGCTAATGCATTTTGTATTCAGCATTATAAAAAGCAGAGAAAGAGAGAGAAAAAACAGCTTGCACATTTAAGCTTAAATATGGCATCACCAGCACCCAAAACAGATTAGCCAAAAACAATAATTCTCTGTGGTTCTATAGGTCACTACACAACTACACATGAACTCTAGTTATGATTTTGCACTGCTTTGGTCTGCTGACAGGATGATTCAAGTGCCCTGGTGCAGAGTAAGCTGCTGCTGACAGAAAGGACAAGTGGTAATGTGTCTTGCACTATACCCATCGCAGCTATTTTTTGATGATACATGTTTGATGTTGTTCAATAGAGGTGAAGTCAAGTTTGTTTCACTGCTGAAGAAGGGTCTTTCTGGCCTCGCCTTTTTAAAAGGAGCGTCTTACATGATATAGTCTGCCATTGCCCTAGCTCCTGTGCGTTGACATTGTCGCCTGGAGTGATTCATCCATTGCCCCTCAGCATCAACTGAGCAGGGATAGCCAGACCAGTTTGGATTACTGCTCCTGTCTCATGGTTTTATAGAAATCTTTAGAGAGGAAGAGTGACGTAGTACACCACGTGTATACCAAGGATCCATTTGCTCCCCATTTTGTCCCTGACTCTGTTAGCAAGGGAATCTGAATCATAAAAGAGTGGATGAACAAACTCTCTAAGGGAATAACAATGTCCCAAGGCTATGTCATGTGTCTAGCCACAATAGGAGTCAGGAGTGTTTGGCTCCATGACTACCTTGGAGCATATGGACAAAAAAGATCTCCTGGGTAGCTCTACTGTCTCCAGAGAGAAACATCAGTGTCTGCTACCCCATTGAATCCTTGAGGAAGAGAGAGCTCAGCAGATACATATCTTCCTCTGATGTTTAAACTCTTTGCTAGCTCAGTTGAAAAACTCTACATGTGGCAAACCCTCGGCACAACCACTTAGATCTGAAGAGTCCGGTCATCAGTGCGATGGCCCCAGGGGATTGTCCTAGGAGCTACTTTCAGAAATGTAAGTGCATCCCTAACTGTCATTGCACAGTGGTGTGTTAGCACCGCACCGATGAGTGCGACCATATAAAACTGTATGATATGGTATATCAGGTACAAGGAAAATAAAGTGGATAAGATCAGCATCCAAGCTCACAACTTGGCGTGTGTTCCAAAAAAAGAACCATTACTATGACTTTGAGGTGGTGAGGCTTGCTCTCTGCCTAACCTTTGTGGCTAATAGGTGAGGTTAGAGTTCATTGCAGGGCTATACTGCCACCTCATTACATAGCCGTCCTGCCATTACAGTTGTACTTAATCCATTAATGGTTGTTAAGCTGGGTGTGATAGGGGCTTTGGCATCTCAGAATGCTTTTTGTTACCATTTTAAATGAGCCATGGGGAACCTGAACCTGACAGTTAGCTACTAACCTCCCGGCTCTGTTATCACAGTGATTTGCCCTTCCTTTCCACCCATTGCTGAATACTTAGTGGATAAATAGTTGGACAGGGTTGAAAAGGTTCATACTGATAGTCAGAGCATAACCATTTTAAAGTGCTGTGATGCAAAGAGGAGTAAGTCTATAGAGCCCCATTAGTGGCCAATAATCATAAAACTACAGTTACTGTACAATAGATAACTGTTGTTTCACAACATTAGCATGCATTTGGCTATCACATAATGTCTGTCAGTCATTTTATAAATACAGTAAGGTCTTCAAGCCTTTCTTTGGTGGTAGAGTTGCATTCTCTGAATGCTCTCAACATTATGTCATGGTATTACTGTAAAATGCATTAAGTATGTGTTGCACTGTCTTTATTGATTGTACAGAGACTGTACATAGATGCCATCTATCATGTATAGTTGAGTTACGCTGAGTCACACTTACTGAGTCAAAGTGCACAACAGGGAGATGTTAAGGGAAAAAATAAGCTGGAAAAGGGGAAAATGTAAAACATAGCGTATGTAGTTGAGTATTGAAACTCACTTGGCTGCTTCCATCGCCCCAGGGAGAGCTAACACTAAAATGCTCTTTGACCATGAAATGGCCCTGCCCGGTAATGGTGGTTAATGGCTGTATGGTGCAGTGGTGCTGAGGCTATGCAGGAGGGAGACCTAACAGGGGTATCCTGCCTGCTCCAGCAGGCTCCATCAAGTGAAGGAGATGTGGAAGGTTGGGATAGTAGTGATGTTTTGCTTGAAATTATAAATGGCAATGTGCTGTAGTCAAGAGCATCAATGAAAAGGAGGGATATTTGTTGGGCCAAAAGTGAAAAACAACAAATTATGGGGCATTTTCTCCCCATAAATAAGAAGTAATAAAGACATGGCAGAGTCAAGCTGCATGATGAAACAATATGAATTATTTACAATAAATAAGCATGATATGCACCATATATTTTGCATCCCAAAGCACTGGTACAGAATAAATGTAATAGTTTGCTAAATTAGCTTTCCAGTGACAAAGACATTAACATGTAAAAGATCACAACACTACCATTAAAAAATACCAGATTCACTGTCATTATTGGTAATTTTCTAGGTTCATTTGACTCATTTAAGGATACACCAAGGCAAGCATCAGTGATATCTGCTCCATGTGTATTCAGTGGTTCTACATACATGTTATTCATATTTACATATTTTCTAGAATCTTTCAAAAATCTACACAGCATTGACCCCAAACTTCTATGTACTCAAATATCACATTAAATGTGATTCATGTAAGGTTAGATTAGAGATTAGAGAATATATTTTCCCCTTCGGCCCTTGACTCTTTGACTACTGAACTACAGTTAATGCAACTCATTATTTGTGTCCAGCGATGCTATGACTTGAAGTGCCTTTGACTGCTGACATATTGCCCTCATCACTGTAAGGTTGCCCCAATATGTCCTCCAGCTACAAATCTGAAAGAGCACAAACCCAGGGGCAAGATGTGGGTATCAAGACCTCAACAAAGCAATGACATATTGTAGGCCAACCAGGGCCAAATGAGGTTATGATATGAAAGCCATCTAGCAATACAGAATCTGACAGTATAGAGGTAATACATGTAATGTAGCCTAGTAGTGTCTGTCTCTAAAGGTTACATTACACCACCAGACCTTACAAGTGGCTTTGCTTTTTATAGATTGATGTTTTTTAAGGTGCTTAATAATATGATTTTAATAATTTTCAAAGCAAATTTGAAGAAAAGAAAATAGCTTAGCTAGTCGCTTAGCTGGTCTTAGGCAGGTAGTCAGCAGTGGATATTTTCTGAGCAGCTGTCTGCTGCATCTGAAAACGCTGCCATGAATGCTGCGAGGGTGTATCAGAACCATAAAGTTGTGGGCTGTTAAACCAAAACAATTATCTGAAAGACACTACAGAGCATCATGAAGCTGAGGGAAAAAGCAGGACTGCTGGTTCACAGTGGGTTCACTGCAAACAGCCCCTTTCAATATGCAAGTCACCTATTGTTGATAGAATTATTATTTTTTCTTTAGAAAACAAAACAATAATACTGCATTTATGCCTGTTGAAATGAAAAGGTGTTCATTCTTTTACATTTGTATCCTTGAGCACTGTTTGGTGAGACTTTCGATTTAAACACGTAAACATTTAATTTATATTTTATTTATATACATTTATAATATAGCATAATTCTATGTGGCCAAATGAAGTATAGATTTAGACTTTACTTACTTCACTGCAGTATGTGAAATGTCCTCAGAAACAATGAATACAAGATTCATTTTTGAATACAAGAATATGAATATGAATACAAGATTGTTTTTTATTGACATTTAGTGTTGCATATTAAGTATGTACATACACATACTGTATGATATAAACAGACACATTTATAAATAGCAAGAGCACAGACATGCACTTAAATTAAGATGCTGAGTTTACGAGCAATGATTGCAGAACAAATCCATTTTTAATCAGATTTGACGATGAGTCGTCATAAGGAACTGAGTCATCAGCCGTGCGAGGAAAGACAGAGACAACTGAGGGTTAAGCTGCAAACCTCTTATGACAAACCTTGTCAGAGAAAGCTTTAGTGGACAAAATGACAAGTGAAATATGGGGTCAGCTATCAGTCATTCATCAATGAACCCATCCTGTCATCATTTGAATTTTGAGCACTAGGCAATATTAACCTTCATAACCTCAAGTCGCATAGGACAGCTTGGCAATGCCTAAGACTGACAGGCACAGTATCAAAGTAACTGTTGGGTGTCACTGTAATAAATGCTTTCAGTCACATAAAGCCATGGATGAAATGGCAACAGCACGATGATAAGCACTTGAAGAGCTCTTCATAAAAGTCTAATCCTAACTGCTTTACACTGGGCTTTGGCAACTCTATATGGACTCTCGACATAACATTTAAGTACTATATTTTTTGTGAAGGTATTTTAAAACAATTACTAACTTTTATCTCACACACTGCTTGTCCTCTTTGCTCTGATGGATAGTTCTGCCAAGTAAAGCTGCCAAATGCCATGCCAAGGCTCAAGGCTATCATTATGATCCATGTGAGTGGACAGAGCAATGTGGCCTCAATGTATAGAAGCTACTTCTGTGACCTCTGCTGACCTGAAGGTTGGCTGGTCCTAAGTAAGTCTGAGATAAAGTTACATCCAGTGGGAGCTTGGGGATATCCACTTACTGTTGCCAACTTGTGTGAAATTACTGTGGTTGACACAAGGAACCGTGAATTCCAACACTATGCAATATTAAACAAAGATACATGATCAACAGGCTCCAAATGTAAATGATAGCTTTATCAAGTTTGCTATCAGTGATAAGTCACACCATGCTGAAGTTTAAAATAGTTGCTTTCCTTTCCTGCATTTAGCTGGATTATTTTCTCTATTGGTAAATTACTCCCTTTGGAGAGGGAAATTAACCCAGATTTCCATATCAAAGCATTATGAATTGAGCCATTTTCCCTGCCCTCCCGTTCTGGTGAAAAGAGAGAGTGGAAGGAGCCTGTAGAAGTAGCCTGCAGTGATATGCAGGCCGTACAGGGCTCCTTTCTTACAGGAGCAACACTCTAACAGAGAGAATCAGCAGCTTTCTACTGAAGCGAAGAATGAGATCACTGGGCTTTTTGTGCAAGGTCAACTTCGAGGCAAGACACATCGTGTTTAAAATTCAGTCCTATCCTCACCGAGCACTTGAAACACACTGTGCCAGCCGGGGAACCTGCTTGCCATTATGCAAAGAGGCGGCGGGCTTAAAGTAAATACGTAATCTTAATGAATGCTGAGATCTGTGGAGGTGGGAGTGAGGGGAGCCCAAGTCAAGTAGAGAAGGGTCAGAAATACAGGGCGAATAATCCTGTGTGTCAACAAGACCCAGCTAGCTTGTTCTTTCCCAATCAGTAGTCATGTTTACAGTAAACCGAATTCAAATGTTTTCTGACATCTGACATTGTTTTCCTATCGTAAAATTACTTTTCTCACATAAGAAAGTGTTATTGAATACCTGGTCTTAGGTAGAGGTTGAATAAATAAACCTAATTCTAATTACTGATGGAGATAACAGATGTTTATAAAAGATCAACAGATGCTAATAGATACTAATAAGGGAAGGCAATTGTGTTTATAGAGTCTAACAATAGAAAATTAAACAACTTTAGACTTATTAAGCATTAAAACAAATAACATTATGTTGATTTCTGCTATTAAATAGCCTGCTTACATTTGGTTATTTTTTTTATACATTGTGACCTATGTCACTGGCCTCAACTTGTCTCAGATGCATAAATTTAAAACAAAAGGACAGCCATTAGATGACATGTCACACAATATAGGGGTCTTGTTCTGGCCCCATGCCTGCTGGCTGTGTCCTTTGCTTTGCCCACTTTGCTCTGCAAGACTGCCAGGACATTGAGCCTGACACATCAGAACTGCTGCTCTCTTGGTGCCCTCTTTCATTCGCACTATCACAGAGTCAAAGCCTGCAGAGACGAAGCTGTCCAGAGACTGAGCCCTGCTGGGTTTGACTGGGCCAAGATCCGATCAAGCCTCGAGGAGAGGGTCATCCTCTTCCCTGACTTCTACTTGCTATGATCTCTGAACCGATTCTAAAAAGGCCTCTGACTTGATTTGAGCAGACAGTCCCCCTTGAAAGCTGCCTTTGGTTTTGCTTCTGTAGCCTGGAACGGGAAGAGCAGGGTCAGGCTGCACACAGGCAGGAGAAAGCTCAAGCAAAGGCAGTGTGTGTGTGTGTGGGGTGGGGGGGCACAGAGCTGATAGCCATGCTCCAGGTGCAGATGGCACACTGTTTTGTGTGTGGCCTCAATGGATTATGTCAGCCAAGCTACTGGAGGCATATTATATGGAGAGATCACACAAAAACACTGTCAACCAAAATTCAAAGATTCATTAACAAAGGTCATTTCCATGACAGCAAATGCCTAATAGGTGGCCAAGACTCTTGAAGTCACCATGAGGATAAACAAACTGGGTAAAGAAGCCTTGAAATGAGGATAGGAATTGTAATTTTATATTCTCACAAAAGTTTTGTAAATTATATAGCATTCACGCAGGATTTTGTTGACGGTATCTCATTTACATGAGATAACACATTTCAAAGCCTCGCATTACAACAGCATCTATGATTTATGATTCATGTAAACACTCTAAACAAGAGGAATAAAAGATAAAATGGCACTTATTGTAAGAACGGCATCAGAATATTTTATTCAAGGATCCAATTATTAGCTAAGTAATACTCCTCTATTTCTGCACATTGTGATGATATGATCAAGGCAGACACCGCCCCTAAGGAGCCGGGGCTGCAGCAACCCTGAAAACCAATAATGGTCAGAGGTCAGAAAAGGGGAAGCAAAGATCCAAGTCCCATCCTATTGTGTGACATGTTTCCTTCGCCTGCTCGCCCCAAAGGCTTAGTGTCAGTGTTAACACTTCAAACACTCAATATCTTCACAAAACACAAAGGACACAACTGCTTGCCATCCACATCATTTCTTCCAGGAACAGAGATATGGATCCTTCCCAAAGGTCACTGCCAGCTGAAGTTTCAATGATTAAGCAGAGCTTTGTTGTTTGACTTTTTTGCTGAAGCAAAATCTACTTTTAGGTGCAAATTGAGTAGCTTGTTCAATATTATGAAATAAAATTGGACCGTATTTTATATGTCAACTTTAAATTGTAATAGTTGGCCATTTTTTGTTTGATAATAAAAATCAAATGTCAATGAGGAAAAAATACATTCTGTTAGATAAAAGAATTCATCATCATCTGCACAGAGATTGCCTTTTTCACCATAATGCATATTTGTATAGATAATATTAGTGTTGCTTGAACAGAACAGAATAACACTCCAACTCTGATAAAAACTATAATGATGTACAAATATGCAAAGGGCAGTTTGAGTGGGTGACTTAACTTAACTATAACACACCTACATATGTTCCTTACTCAGAGTTCATTTTTCTAGTCTACAAGTGAGAGCTTTCTCAGGAACTTTCCTTGTCCTGCCACTCTTGAACTCATGGATGCTATGCCTGCGAGCATTTCAGAAGCTACTTCAACAGAATCAGTCAAAAGACAGCATTGTTACCAGACAACTGAGTCCACCGTCTACTCTGTTACACATTTATGGAATCATGCACCAGAACACAGACAATGTCGGTGGCTAATCTCACAAGACCAGGATCCTATTTCAAGCAGGCACGGGTGATTCAAGAATCAATCTGGTTAGCTTTCTGTTTTTAGCCTGCTGCTGTTTTACTCTGGGTGTAACTCAAAGGGATCTCCAGTTTCCCTGGAATGTGTTCTTGCTCCTAAGGTGGTGATAAAACACCTTATTTTATGGGTCGCTGATTACTCACTGTACCCTGATGTGTGTGCTGATACCAATCTTAGCAAGCACAAAACTAGAGGACTCTCCATATTTACAGTATCCTTCAATTTCACATTTTTTCCCCATTTTCCTGCACATCCACACACACACACACACACACACACACACACACACACACACACACACACACACACACACACACACACACACACACACACACACACACATACGGACACAAAGAAAGAAAAATCTCACAAGTGTGGCAGATAAATATATAATTGTTTGTTCAAGTGTGTTTTGCACAGTATGAGACCTTCCGATTGCTGCACCAAGTAGAATGCACTGCAGGCAGTCTCTTGAGGGAAGGTCTCATTTTCTGCCTCCTGCCGTGAAATATTCAGTCCGGCCTGAAATAATATGGGACTCGTTTCAAGGCTTAGCACTTTTCAAATATGCTGGCAATAATGGACAGGGCATCAAATGAAGCACAGCCTCTCATAGCAAGGGGAGCAGAGGTTTTGAATCCAGAGCCAGGGTTTTTCATAACACCATAGACAGTTGAAGTGCTGTCTACGTATACAGTGTAGTAGTTATTAGCAGGATGAGCTTATGAATTCTGTCCAATAATTGAAATTCAATCATATTGTAAAAGGTCTGATGATTTGGTTTGGGGATCTATACAAAAAAAATATATTATAGTATTATTTCAGAATACCCGAGTTTGGACACTGTATAGAGTGCCAAATTATATTTCCATATTTCTCTTCTGCTTTTTGCATATTGTCAGGGAATCTGGATTTCATTCAGCCTTAAAAAGAAAAGGGAGGAAAATAAAGGGTGCACCATAAATGCACAGAGATGGCGTGCAGAAGAATGTTATGGAGCGGGGGGTTCAAGGATTTAACAATCCCACATCCTCTCAGCCTGTCCTTCATCTCTAATAATCAAGCTTGGCCACAGAATATCCCTCTGGATGGGGAAAAAAACATGTTGCCTGTCCGCCTCTCACTCATCTTTAGGCTGCCAGTCTTGGGTCTTCCTCTTGAAGTCTTCTGTCACATTTATGGCTTCAAACACTAAGCACAGCCTTTTTTTTTTTAACTGACTGCCATGTCTTTAAAGCTAGATATCTTTTTTTGTACTACATTAGCATGAGATGAAGGGTAATGCGTTTGATGCAAAGGAAGTCCTGAGAAGGCTGGACCACAGACACTATGAACTTGTCTGTTCCTGTACACCAAAGGCCACCAGCACAAGCTAACCACTTTCAGCTCAGGTGAAGTATAGTGTGTAAGTCCATAGTATTCCAGTTTATTCAATGGCAATCTTAGAGCGACTTAAGACAAAAGTAGTGCTTGGATTTGATGTATGTTAGGTTCAGAGAGAGAGAGAGAGAATAAGAAAGACAGATGGTGCATGCACGTAGGTCCAATTTTTATAAATTGTAATCATACAATATTATTATTATTAATATTCACAAAATATGGAGCAGGCTTTATGGACCAAAGCTTTGAAAAATCTGCAGTGTGTTGGTATGTGAGGGTATGAAAGACTCGCACTCATCTGCTCCTCGTTTACATGTGATAACGAGACAAATAAACAGATAAAACCCTCAAACACACTGGACCAAACTCTCAGCACAACACGCTCAATTATCTGGAAAAAAGAAATGAATAAAAGGAAGAAAATAAAAGTTTTGCCATCAGCATCACACAGAAGTAGATTAACAGTAGTTTTAACGTAAGTTAGTCCCCATGCAGAGGTCAATGATAAAACGTGGAGAATTTATCTGTCCATATATATATGTATCGTTTTATATATATATTATATTATATATATATATATATATATATATATACTATAATATATATATTTATCTATATATATATATGCTACTAGTTTAGATAATAACATACTTTTTTTTTTATTTTGTGCAAACTTAACAATCAAACTTCCCAACCCTCCCAAATAAATGTTATCATGAACATTCTGGAAACTTTAAAAGAAAAGAGTTGATATTTTTCCCGCATGCATGCTCGGAAGTCTGCCGTGCCTGAAGAGCCACAAAGTGAAGACAAGGAGCTCCAGAAACCGGAGCGTCCACTGAGCGGCGCCGCAGCCCGCAACTTTCACAGGCAGGCGGCTGGCCGGCCGGAGCTTCCTCCCTGCAACACGCTGCAGGCCAATCCGCTCACTCACACCGTGTTGGGTTACAGTGACAAGGGCCCCTGTCTGAACCACGACTTTTAGTAAGATAATATTACAGGTAGGTGCAAGCCACGGACCGTGTCACTATCGATAGACAAATTAAGCATTGAAAAACAAGACCGTGACCCAGAAATTCTCGCTTTAATCGGGTCACCGTGCTCGTTTTCAGCACTGAGTGATAATGGCACCTCTCACTGTCCTTAGCATTTGAAGTCCCCTTACCGCAACCTGTAGCTTTTGGGGCAGTGAAAATTGTCCAGCTGGACGCCTTGTATTCCCCCCTATTGGTGCCTTTGTGTGTGTTTTTAGCCATGTACACCTGCCTGCTGATAGCTTTTTTTTTTTTTTGTAATCTAGTTGAAGGTCAGTTTACCCCTCTAATGAGCTGCTGTGAGGATTTGTATCAGCAGAGCTATAACCAAGGATGTAGATAAATGTGTACAGCCTTAACTCTAATGTAAGTTAAATGCAAAAGTATCGGCATTTAAAGAAACAAAAACTAATTTTCTGCAAATGTGATCACTTTCTTTGTTTATATTGGTGGATGTTTTTCTTATAAGCCTCACTATATGTTGGTCACGCTTTACCTTTTTTAAAGCTGCAGCACTGACCACATTATCCTGACCTCACTTGTTAACTCTGCCATATGCTGGAGGACTGTACTGATTCAAGTTAGGTGAAAAGAAGGGTAAATCTCTTACACTTTCTGGGTTTCTTTTTATTGTTGCACACGAGGGGGGGTACAGCCTGAAAAGTCCAAGTAGGCTTGTCGGGTTTTGAAAAAGACATTCTGAGATGCAAGCTGAAATTTCTCTGAAATAGGCCGAACAGAGAGTCTTTTGCTCCTACAGGGTTTTGTTCAGGGTTCCACTGAGAAAGCCCAATGCAAAGTGGGCCTTCAGCCAACTGGGATGGATTCTAGGGTGGAACCTAAACAGATGGGAAATAGTATAAAGGTGAACACAAGGTCAATCTGAGCTTCAGTGATAAAGCTGTGGGCACTGCTCATAGCAGTGTTTTAAAAGTTGACTTAAGAAAACAGATTGTGTGGTCAGAATAAACTCTTAAGACCATATTGGAGCTTTTTTTTTTTTTTCCCAGGCTTCTTTTGTCTAGATTGCCACGGGCAGAAGCAGCAGACACCAAATGGTCAAAAAATTGTTATCATTATGTTTGTCTGGAAATCAGCAGAATGGGGGGTGTTGATTTCCAGCGGGTGGGTTTTTTCTTTTGTCCCCTTTTTTTTTGTTCTAACCTAGATTTTCATGTTTAACAGGCCCACAGCTGATCCATCTCCCAGTACACAATTGAGACAGAGGAGGTTAAAGCACTCTGAACGCATGGGACCATATTGCAGGTAATTAATATGTCAGCTCAGTGATGAACTTCGTCAATACATCTATCACCACACTTACTTGTAACTGGAGTAGCTCGTGTGATGCTGCAGAGAGCACAGTCTGAGAGTACATTTGTCCATTAGTAAACACTTCATAGTGTGTGTTGTGATTGGGGAGGTAGCGGGGCTGCTCTCTGTCCAGTTGCAGGCATTTTTCGCCCGTCACCTCCTCATTGCTGTAAAAACACTTGCTGTGGTTTGGTAGATTAACAGAGAGCCCCCTAATGGAGTAATTACACCGAGCCAAACATCTATTTTTCACCTGTGCTCTGCCATTATTCTCTGTCCCCTATCCACTCCATTGGAAGTCACTTACTCTCCTTACAATGAGTTATCATTGACTGCCATTTAGACGTTCTGGAGCAATTTGTCTTACTGAGGCCACGCGCTGGCCTCATTGCAAAGAACAATCATTCTCCCTCCAATATATAAAACATTCATGGGGAAAAGGAAGAGAAAATGCCCCACAAACAGATAGTAGAGAGTGGCTAATAGATACTATAAAGGTGACAGACAAGGAAAATAATGTAGGAGATTACTGGAGCAGGAACAAGCCTGCACAACCAGTACAAAGGCTTCAGGGACTGTACCGCTGGAAAAAAAAAAGAAAAGAGGCTTTCATGAGACAAACGTGTTAAATGGGTAGTATGGCAGCTCTTGGTGGTGGTAATTGCTGTTGCTGCAAACAATCTATAAGTCTGAATCTGAATTTAAAATCCTAATCTTTAAATTTACTATATTTTCTTCAATTTAGTAAACGTTAAGTCGTGAGATCATTGATGTGTTTAATATTTACTGAAACATTTTGGATTCATCGTTCAACGTTTTTTCCGCTCTTTGGTTGGTTTATCTTTAACAGTACGCTTATGTCATTGTCATTTAAACCTGTCTGAATAATGCACCAAACTGTGAATAATATAAAGAATATTACATTGAAGGTCTGAGGGATATAAGCTATGTAACACATTACATTTACCCATTCTTTTTTTAGACCTTCATTTCAGCATAATGGCATAATATCATGGCTTCTGATATGATAAACTATGAATTGGTTTGACACAACAAGGCAAGTATTCATTTAAGACAGTAGCTGTGCACATTCCAACCCATTCACTCTCACCAGAAATGGTTAATGTGGTCTTTAACTGAGTGTTTTGTTAGATAAGTCTCTAGCACTGCTTAACACAATGACAAATAACCATTATTCTTTTTCTTGCACTGATAATCAGGACAACTTAAACATTTCTTACTAGCACAAGTGAAACCATTAATCCTCAGTGATACTGCTGATAAGTGGTGACTTTGGAGTAATGGCCCTGTCACCTTTTTTTTTTAAAAAAAAAAGAAGAAAAAAGGGACAATTTTAACAATTAAAACAAGATGACCATTATATTTTTTATCTTTTCATGTCATCAGGAAGGGTCTGCCAGTGGTAATAGACAAAATAATTGAATGAGTTTTTGTTGATTATGAATGTCCTCCATACATAAAATGATCGGTTTACTTACAGGCAGTAGGGGGGGTGACCTCAGCAGAGCCTGATACTGGAGTTTTTTGGGCCAATACTGATATTAGTGAGTAAAAAATTCTGATGATCCCTAAAACGTGGTTATCAAACACATGTGACAAAGATATGTAATGGAGGCAGGACATCAGTGCACTGAAACAGTAAACTTCACTGGGAATTTAATAATTATAAATAACGATACATAAAAAAACACACACATAGAACATATCACATGTCAATACAATATATCTATAATAGGTCAATATCAGCTGATAAATCAGCATGCCAATATATCAGTTAGGCTCTAGACCTCAGGACAGGAAAACTATAAAACATAACTTTAAATATGTCAGTTTATTGTGATTCTGCTTTTCTGATTTGGCTTTGGTTAGGTCAGAGCAGAAAGAGACTCAATGAAGATTTGTACAGGGAAAGTCATGTAATGTCCAGGGCTGCTCGACAGGAACCTGACTTAGGTTTTGATGGTATTTCACAATCTTTAAATGATATATATTTTGTCATTCTAATATTCTTATACATACTTATACTAAATCTGCTTACAGTATCTAATCAGTGTCATACTCAGTGATATTGAATGAAATTTAATGCTGTGTCTTGAGCTTCAGGAAGTCAATTAATTAATCAACAGAAATTTAATGGATAAATTGTTTTTGTCAGTTTTCAGCCAAAGAATTCCACAAATTTGGCATTTTAATCTTCACAAATATGAGATTTTGCTGCTTTTTCTTGTCTTAGTTTATGGTAAATTGAATCTCTTTGGGTTTTCGACTTTTTGTCGGACTAAACAAGACATCTTATGAAACCACCTTGGGTTCTAGGAAGTTATGATTGATAATTATCACTATTTTCTGATTAGATTGCCTTTCCTCCTATGGGCAACAAAACATATTGTATCATATTGCATTTTGGCCCCATACAACTTGATACTCTGATATGCTGTATTGTTCTAGAGCTGAAGATGCTTAATGGCTACATAGTCAACAGGACAGATAGAGTGTAGTAGTATAGAGGAAGGCATGTATTCATTTTTCATCCAGACTCTCATTCTGTTCACTTTAACAAATGAATGACACACTCATTGTTTTAAAACTATGCATGTTACTCTTCTTTCCCAAGCATGCACTACATGTTATGCCATATAATGACTTCAGTTGTAGTTGTAGACAGTCCAACATGCCTCCAGTGTGTTATTGTTGTCGTGTTACACCAGTCATACTGTATGACTCACCATGCACCCTTTTAATAATTTTAATGTGGACTGGAAACATGGTGATAACTGTTTAAATATGAGCTAACTGCCAGTGCCATGAGGAAATATTCAAAGACCTCACACAGGCTAATTGAAATTCTCTCAGTTTAATCGTCTTCTCCATCATATGTTCTATTTGTCATTATGGCTGTCTTCAGCACTAATCAGTTGTTGATGTAGCAGCCTAGAGGTGTTTCGCTGTAACTGACAGCATGATAATAAACACGCATAATTGAGTTTTTGATTGATTATGATTTTAGATTATTTGCCCATTTTCATTTAACGACTTCAGGTGTCTTGACATTAAGGAAAAACATTTATTAATCGCACTGTAAATTTGGTCAGGTTATATTGTTATCCTTAATGTCAATTTGGTAATAATAACTTTGAACACAGTTGGATTGTCTTAGACTTGATACATTTATTATTAGAATAAGATGAAAACATGCTTACTTAATTGCTCAGGGCTGCTCAAGATGGGAAAATCTGTTCAAGTTTGTGTTTGAATCCTATTTTATTCTTGTTTGTTTCATCAAGCGCACTGACTAAAACACGACACTCCCTGAGAGTCAAAGTAAAACTAATTAGCCAGTTGAATATTTCCAGAGTTAGCACATAACATCCGTAAAACAGATGGTGAAGAGCAACATATTTGCCACCTGTATATGCCATTAAAACAGAATTTAATAAGGGATTCTCCAAACCTTTAGCTAAAATTGAATTCAATTGAAACATCTAAACAACTACTTTATAGGCTACAATAACAATCTGTGTCTTTTCTGTCTTAGAATAAAGAGACATTGCTATTTAGACAACAGATAGATTGACATTTATAAAAGTTAGAAATGCCAATCTATCTATAATGTGAGTTTAGGAATGTTAAAGTTAGAATTGGCAGCCATTGGCCATCTGGCCCCATCAAGAGAACCAGTTTGGTCAAACCACCCATAATTTTCCTGGATGTTTGTCATTGGTTGGAACCCCAAGTATTAAAACAGAATTTCATACTCCTTAACTTCCTACTATATTGAGCATATAGTTTCTCTACATGCCAAACTCACCATTCTTTGGCAGCGACACAGTCCCAGGCACTTGATACTTAGTATTTCTATGGCTGTAGCTCTGTTTTGATCAAAGGAGTTCAGGGGCCTAAGTTTCAAATCCCCCAAAGCCCATTTTGGCTACTCTTTGTTTAGCCCATTGGCATTCTGACCCCATGCTTCTCAGACTTTGAACTCAAAGCTTGGAAAAGCCGTATCGCTTCTTTAAACACATTACCAGTGGGCTAGGTTTTAAGAATATCACTAATCATCTTAAGGTTTTAGTGCGGTGTGGCAGTATCATTCAAGGCTTGGGGGCCCATTTACTGGTATGGGCACTGTAAGAAATGTCCTGTGAAATGTACGACAAGTGTTGTGTAAGTTTATACATTTCATATTAGAGCACCTCTACTCTGCTGCAGTAATTCACTGTAAAAGTAAAATATTTTATTAAATAAATTGTTTACATTTCCAGCATCATTTTGGGGTTGGGTCCAGTTTTATGGAAAATATTGCACTTGAAAGTGTATACCATATGAAGTGTGATGTTTCTACTATCACTAGGGGTGTGGCATGACTGCTTGTAGCGTCCTCTATGTAGCATCTTAATAAAGGATGCCCACTATTTATTTACCTTTTATTTCAGTTATTCAGCTTTGAAAATGTAGCTTACTTTGTGTGTCAGATTCAAGCTTTATTAGAGAACTTGGATTGAAGTTTAATGTTAAGTGTTAATGCTACAGTTTAATAAATAATGTATGTATCGCTGTCAAGATCCATTGGCAAGGAGGGCATACATTTTGAAAGGGTGAAACAGCACATGCATATTATACAACGATTAAACAAAGTGCAAATATGAAGAGATCAAATTTCAATAGAAGCTTGATGGGCTTTAAATGTTGCATAATAGATGCATACCAACACTTAAAACTTTTCAGTTGAGCTGCTTAATTGTTTTTATTTTTTCACTTTATAAATCATTTTTTTCTACATTTACGCTTTACTTTTTATCTCAATTGGATGATCGATTGTGTCTCAGTAATAGTAAATGCTATAGAAGTTGTATAAAATGTGTATAAGACACCTTATCTTTTATATTATTTTGACTATATTTTGTCTATTACTTAAATAGACATATGTTATATTGTTTTATTGATGATCATGCTCTTTGTCTAAACTGAATAGCTGTAAAGTGCATTGAGAATGGTAAACTGGTAAAACAAATCTGACCAATCAGGTAAGTTTCTGAACACATTAAGCACTATCTGGATGAACAATTGTCCATATGTCAGGTGCATCTGCTTCATTCTATTACACTACACCATACACTACCTGCAGTGCAACTTGTAAAAGTTGGGATAGATACATAATTAAAACTTAGCATTAGCATTCTTGTCTAAATATAAAAATGTCACATCTCTTTGTGCACTGTTTTGGTAAAAGTGTGCACATATGATTGCATGCAAGTCTGTTCGTGCCCCTTAGCTCCTCTCACACCTCTTCAATCTCATCAGCCCCCATGCTTAAGATTTGGCACCTTGAATCACATTGTCTTCATCTGGAAATATTTCAGCTGCATTTCTGCCACTCTAAAGGGAGATGAAGATAAAGGAGAAGAAGGTAAAAACACACCCTGTTGTGTGAATCCTAGAGAAGGCCTTGAACCCTGCCATTCATCCCTTTCACTTCATCAGCTGAGTCTAATTGCCAGAGAGGACAGGATACCCAGGGCCCAATTGTTCCTTATCCTCTTTAGAGCCTCTGAGGCATGAAAAGCGAAAGGCCTGCTTTTGATCTTTTTTTTTGTTAGTTTTTTTTCTTTCTTTTTTTTCTGTCATCCCCTACTATCCTTTCCCTTAGAGTGAGACACTCTTTTCACACTGTGCCCCCTTCTTCAACCACGCAAAATAATTATCAAGCTCTGCTTCATCAAATAATGGTAGATATTGGAGGTCATAATGGGGAGGGCCAGAGGTCTGCAGGGGTGGCCCTAAGACGTGGTGGAGCTCCCAACTCATCTTAGAGGCATGCTCTTTAGCTGTGGCTACCTTTATATACCTTGACCCCGGTTTTCGTTTGTCTGTCCTAATGAGACCCTCTCATGCAGCCAATGCAATAGAGGTCTTGCAGTGGCAGGGTTGGGAGGCCAAAGTACAATGAGACACATGGCTGTGCTCAGACAAGGGCGCATCTGTGCTATCTTATTAAGCCTTGGAAAAGAGCTCATGTGTCTTAACGTCCCATAGGCGCTGAGAGCAGATCTATTGACACCTACTTGTCCTTTGCGGTTAACACCTTTCTGTGAGGAGGCAGGCACACCCAAGTTCTTGTTCGAAGTAATTCTTGGCTGAGTATTTAGTGAGGCAAAGTGCTTAACTCGGTTTGGGTGGCCATGTGGTGTGAGGATAAAGAATGTGGTTTTTGTAATAATGAAAAATTCCTTGGAACTAGAGAAATGACAAAGGATGTCAAAGACATCTAAAGCGGTCTAAAGCAAACAGTCCTCATATTTAAAGAGTGAAGGACACCAAAGTCTTTCGTAGTGCTTGCCTCGACACTTGATTTTTTTTTTTTTTTTTTTTTTTTAAGGTTCAAAAGTATGCTTTAGGGTATTGTTAATCATCATTTTTAAAGAAATTGGTTATTCTGTCTAGTTTTTCTTTTTATTTTCTGGTTTTGTTGCCCTTAGTTGTGGACTTGGCTATTATCCATGCCCATAAATTTGTCAGATTTTTAAAGAGTCAAATGCTAGTTAAAACTCCTACAGATTTTATATACAAAAAAAAGAAAAAAAACCTGTGTAAGAAACAATGAGACCAAAGATAGCCAACCTACTCACTTATCTAACTTACTGACAAAAGGGACAGCAGCATATACTATAAGTAGAGCAAAATGACAAACAAAAACACAAGTAGGCAAACAAAAACCTTTAAGCAATCATGTTAAGCACGCCTAACATCTGAGCACTGTGCGAGAACAAAGCAGGGCTCCTGTCAGTGCATCGATCCACTCCTGAAGGCACACACATCCATAGCTCTCTGATTGCTCCCTGCCTCTCGCGCCTCTCTCCCCCGCGCCTCTAACTCTCTGTGCTCTGGCTCCTTTCTGAGAATGTGCTTATCGATCTGGCCTACTTCGTTGGAGTTAACTCAGTGATAAAACCTGACCAAGGGCTTCCAATGGCCTGAAAGAGTTGGAAGAGCTGGTGAGAGGGCAAAATGATAAGAAAAAAAAAGAGTGGTTGCTGAATTAAAAAAAAATAAATTTGTCACAATATTAAGTTATTCAAGACAATTTCTCAACTTTAAATTTGAACCCACATCTGATTTGAATGACAATATCCTGCAGCTTTATAGTTCCAAAGAAGCTAATAATCTGCTGATTTGAGGAGCTTTAAAACCAGCTAGACTCATTAGAACCCTGAAAATAACAAATGATGATGGGACTTTGAACCTAAAGAGATAAATGAATACATTTATTTAGTGACATAAATAAATCTGATATGCTACTTGGAAATGTTGATCAAATATATGTTTGCAAGACATTTTCTTCTGTTCGGTCACTTTATATTTGTATTTTTGATTGTGTTGGTAGATTATTGTCATTATTATAACACATCTAGTTGTCTCCAGTATGTCCAGTCATGGACTTGCATCCATTTATTGTATGTCTGTAGTTCAGAAAGCTTTGCCACTCATTTAGACTCAGTTGTCTCGTCATAGACTGGGTTTGTATTGAAAAATGATGAATATACTGATCAAAATAAGGATGGCAGCTATGTATAAAGTAGCCTTGGTTGTTTAGGTTTTCTGACAAAATGCACTGTATCTACACTACTTTACATGAAAACAACCTAATTTGCAAACTACAGTGTTTGTTGTTGAACTAGTGAAATATTGTGAGTCAAACTTATCTATTGACTTGATCCAGCTTAGTTAAATACCAGTTGCATTTGAATTAGTGAGGATTCGTTGTGAATAGTGTTAGAAAAATAAGGAAAAATACCAGCATTGTCTGAATTAGAGTAGAAACTGTTGTAATGTTAATTGTTGTGTAGTGCATTGTAGATCTCAGACAATCATTTATTTCAAGAAGGCACACACAAAGATATGAAATCAGTGTTTCTTAAAAAAAGTGACTCATGTTTTGTGTGTCAGTATGTGTAATCGTGTCTCCAGAGTGTGATTACATTGTATGTCAGTTTGTGTATATTTTTGCAAGTGTGTTGTGCTGTCATGTTTGTAACATTCCATGTGGGAGGGTCTGTTGATAAGTAAGCCATCTGTAGTGTTCTGCCGAACGACATGTTGTAAAGCGAGATTTGAGAGTGTGGAGAGACTTGACTTGACAAATCTTGGCACATAATGAGACAGAAGGGAGTAAAGGCAGAAGTCTGTCCAGAGATAAACAATTAGATTTGTCCCTGAGGTAAAGGCCAGGCAATGCAAGGACTCTCAGACTAACAAAATCAATATGGCTTCCAGTAAGAACACTCAGGGGGTAGAGTGATGAAGAGGTTATCATTCATTTCTCAGATTAGGACACACATACACAATGAGGAGCGATAACGCTTTAAAAATCAATATGATCACTAACATGAAAGCTGCTTGTCAGTGATGTACACATTTGAAAGTATGCATCTGAGTCAACTATCTGTCAAACATCATTGGTCTAATGAGACATGATAACATAGATCAACAGGGATACTGAACTGAGCCAGTGAAGCCATTTTTCTTCAGCAGCCAACTGAGGGGATCTTAAAGGGAGACTTTGGGAATTTGGGAATGATACGTTCACACCCCTAGATAAAAACCATAATGGAGCATGAGCCACAGACAGAGTGGGCAGTCCCTTTGCGTTGCATCCCCTCTTAGGTCCTGCCCAGACTTAAAGGTCTAATCTAACATCTCACCACTATTCCCAGCAGGCCTCACAAGGGTAGCACTGCCAGGGCAAGGAGGGTTGGACTGTTGGCGGCGTTGTGCTTGCACTAGCTTTAAAGAAGACAACAAAAAGAGAGAGTGAATGGTTTTGGGGTGGGAGTGGGGGTGATCACAACTTGTGTGCAACTGCTGTTAGACAGGGAGGACTCCTCAGAGACGCCAAGTCGCTGACCATAAAGGTGTGAGCCTGAGCCGTGGCCAGCCTGTCGCCTCATCTCCATGGAGACAGAAAACGTGGCACCCCAGTGGGCTTGTCTCTGCTGTGGCCCGGAGCAGCAAGAGCACTTGGGGATGTGGCTTGGCCATCACCTAGGCTCCAGGGGACCAGGAGGTACTGCTCTGATGACCTTCAACAACCTGCCAGTCTGTCATCTCGGCTCGGGGAATAACACGGAAGAAAATCAGCCAGGGATTTGTGTAGAGATATTGTTTACTGGGCCATTGTATCTTTGGAGGAGGCTCTTTGTTCCAGCGGGAATGAAGTATAGAGAATGACGCACTTTTCACAACATTATCTCACTAGATATTTTAAAATTACCTTTGTCTGTATTACCCGTTCATGTCAAAACAATACGGGGGATTTTAGACTATACTGTACCTGTGTACTATATTTTCTGATGAAGAGTTAATTTTTGAACGCCCAATTTGACATTTCTATCCAATAGTCCAATTATAAATAATCCAATTAAAATGATATAAAACAGGAAAATCACTTAAACCATTATCAAAACAGTGGCTTGTAAATTTGCTGATTGACAAATTGGCTCATCATTTCATCTTAGGTGGACACTGTCACCAAAATGCTACCTAAATAAAGCACAGTACTTTAACTAGCAGGTTGTTAAAACACATAATATATTTTTAATGTTTAAGTCACCATCATTTAGAAATATTTGCATAGTTATGCATTATATACCACACTAGAACACCACAGATAATAAAAAAATGTAAAATAAAGAAGGTGTTGTATGTTTTAAAGGTATGAACACCACATTAATAAAGAATTTAACATGATTAGAGAGATAATCAGGAACATCAGAGTAATTCCTCTATAATGTTATAGACTATTGTTGGTATGGCTGTGATTAATTATTTCCAAATGGGATCTCAAATCTTTTGCATTGGAGTGTAAAGCAGCTCCATCCAAACCATTCCCTGGAGACACTTGTGTTGCATTATCTGACAAACCAATACAGGAGATTCTGTGGAAAAATCTGTGCTTTCTTTCTTTCAGCCAAAAGAAAGAGAGGATTTTGAATGGATTGGTGATTCTTTATGCAGAGCTGAGACGCGACACCTTCCAGACGGTGAGAGATGGCGAGCCCTAATAATACAGAGCTGTACAATGGTTCTGACAGGCGAGCAATAAAGCAATCAGGGTCCCAGGCATTCCAAATCTCTTTACCGCCCACCCTCTAACAGACTGAGAGATGGGCGGATGACCTGTGAGCTGTCAATCATGGGGGATACCTGCTGGAGCCTGATCAGGGAGAGCTGAGGGCACCAGTCCATCAGATCTGTTTTCACACTCCAGACACTAACATTGCAAGCATAACCACAGACACACAAAAAAAAGCCCCACCGCCTCGCTCCTAATTAGGAGATGTGTGTGTTGTTTTGGGGGGTTGGACTTGGACTTGTTTGGTTTAAATGGGTATGGGAGTGTCTTAGATATAGGGGGATAGTAAGTGGAATCCCAGTGAGACAGAGAATAACCTTTTCCCTTGATTTAGGAATCAGGCATTGATCTGTCATGCTGTTTTGTACAAGCAAGAGCTCTTTCAGCATTGCCTCTGTGTGTGTGTGTGTCTGTGTGTGTATGCAATGTGTGTGTGATGGGTAGTGGGTTGTGAGAGAGAGTGAGGGGGGGGGGGGGGGGTAAAGGCTTGTTCATTAGCTGTCTGTAGCCCATTCCAGCAAATAGATCACCATAATACTGTGGTTAGTTAATGGCTTTCTGGTGTTTCCTCTAGAGTCTTCCTGTCTGAGGGCTGACTGCTAAAAACTCCTCCACTGTTTTCTCCTCCTTTTTCCAAGTGGGGAGTCTTCTGTTCTGCTGCCTAACTCAGACAATTGGCTTCAGCCAGCGGCCAAGTCTGTGAGCAGTCTGGCCGCATGGACTCACATTAGAGAACTAACAGCAACATCACAAAAAACATGCTGATCTGACATTCTGTCTCATTGATGACTGGAATCGTATTCATTCTCCACAGTTAAAACCCAGACTGTGACAGGAAATGTCCTCAAAGAGAAGTTATATTTTTGTGTTTCTGTAATTTATTGGAGTGTGATGATATTCATAATATATTGCATCACATAAATGCAGTCACTATAGTGAATTTTTGAGCTTAAATGAAAATAGATTTTTTTTTGTGTAGATTGTGCCTGATGTGAAGTTTTTTTTTTTTTATTGTATTTTTAAAGAATTAATTAGACAGCTGGAGAGAGAAACAGGAAATCCAGGGGAGAGAAAGAGAAGGAAACAGGCTAGAATCGTACCTGGGTTGTTGCAGATTGAAGCCTTCATACATGGGCTCACACTACTAAAGTGGGCACCCCATATTACAGAATATTGAAGTTAAATATATATATTTTTTTAAGTTAAGTTTAATATACACATCTTAACCATTTGTACCTGACATTACTTCTTTTACTCCGTGCTGCTTGCCACAGTATTGTACAAACCACAGTTCACTCTGCTGGAAAAACCTCTAATATATAACCACAACTATTTTTTTGTGCATAATATACTGGGGGGAAAAAAAAACAGTTTTCATGCTGACACATACAGTGAAAACATTATACAGATATCTATCTGCAAGAGGCCAGTATCTGCTGATAATATTTGCTCTAATCACCACAAAATGGTGATTCATCAGAATACACAACAACTACAGTCTGGTCTGCTGGAAAAAAAAATGAATAGATACACTGTGAGTAGAATTGGCTATTTGTTGGACAATGTTAGGCTCCCCAGAGGAGGAACCATGTTCCATGTTTAAAGCTCATGAGCTCATCTAACGCCACTAGATTAAAATGTCATTTCAAATCATATATTGTACCCAAAACAGAGTATCAGTTATCATATGAAATGATTTTAATGACTTCATCGTAACAATTTTCACATTTTTATATTGACACTATCTTCATTGAATCAGCTTTTACTTACTACGTTCTCCGAACAAAGTGAAGCACCTTTTTTTCTTTTTCTAAGATCAGGGGTACATGAAGTTACTGTCAGAGTTAAAGTCATCAGGTGCCCAAAACAAATGATGCTAATGTTGCTTTGTACTGAATAATCAGTAATGACTCTATATTGAATCAATGTTTGACTGCCCTTTCTGGTTGAAGGTTTCAGAGCTCTTGCATCTCTGACCACATCCAGCTGCACTGCTGTTGGGTATGGACAGAAGTGTGCCAACAGTGATGTCACAGTGACATATTCTGTAGTACACGTTGACATAACTTCAGCATGGAAACCAGGGAAGGTCAGCAAACTCAAAATGTTTAGCTGGTGTTCAGTATTAAAGTATTGAGTTGTTTGCACTTTGCAAACCCAATATATCTGCTGCTGCCATGACTCAAGATGGCTCTTTGACCAAATCTAGCAAGGTTCTATGACTCTGATCTGTGATTTCTGTGTGTTATTATTATCTCTGGTTTGCAGAGGTGAGGCCATTAGAGGGGTCTGAGAAGAGGAGGATTGTGCATTGGTCTGTCTATATTACCAACTAAGTACTTAAGACAGTTGTCTTAAAATACCAGGCTGATGATTTGTCAAGGAACAGTAGCAGTACTGTAACACAGAATTTATTCTGCATTATTTAAAATCAAGTCAAATGCTGAAGTTCCTCTACTAGTACAGTACCTTACTACAGTAATTAAAATACCTACCAGTCCTGCACAGTCAATTAGACCTAATAAAAAAGTAAATCTGTTCTTCAGCTCAATAGCCACGAGCTGCATGTCGTGTTCCACTGGGGATTTTAGCCACAAGATGTTTCAGAAGGTCAAACACAGGCATCTCTATAGTAACCCTCTATTGAGACAATTTGGTTCTACCAACATGGAGCTACTGACAGTAACGACAAAACCCCACTGGGCACATCTTTGTCATGGTGCGGCTGTGATGCTGTTTTGGTCCATTCTCTATGTGACTTAAAATCCAATGGGAGCGTTTCAGAAGCGGCGTGTTTTGCCTGCCAGACTTTGTTAACTTGCTCAGATTTGGTCATTTTACTTTTACTTATGCTTATGTGCTTCTAAATATGCTGCTTAATATGTAAATGTGCTAAATGGTTCAATTGTTTCCCTTTTGTCTGTCTACAAAGGGTGTTTTATTTAGAAACTCGACCAGATTCTCTATGCCGTTTCTGTATCTTACTTCCGGCAAGCTTGATCTGCTCTGTGCAAATTGATGCAGGCTTCTCATGGCATCCGTCAAAGGTAGAACAGCCGAGAAGGGCTACGATTGAGTTCAGAGGCTGTGACGCACATGGAACACGTCACATCTGTGCCCGGTGGAATTTAGAGGTAAAACACCTCCTGGTGAATGCCAAACTTCAAGCTAACTTTATGACATGCAGACAATAAGTTACTTAAAGCATGTGTCCAGATTCAAAGTAACTTCATCTCTGTGCTCATATACAGTAAATTATCCCTAATTCATCCCTCCATCACTTTTTGTGACTTATTGAGCTCATTTTTTCCTAAATGGAAAAAAAAACTCAGAAGGATGTTTGTTTTTTCTCGACAATGGAAAATGCTGTTTTGAGGTTTACAGGAAATGCGTGCAAACTTGATCACTCAGTTGCTCTTCAGATGATGGAATCTCATTTTGTGATCAATGTAGTTTCTAACTGAGGGTCTAAACAATGACCTTATTCATTACATGGTCTTCGCTGTGTGAAATGGTGCATCCTTCAAGAAAAGGTGAGGGAGTTTTGTATGGGAAGAATCTGTGTTACTGTAGGCTTGGAAGCTATGCATAAATATGACTTTGAAATCAGGTTCTGATTAAATCTCATTACGACATTTTCAGATGTAGCTTTGAATTTTTTTTTTTTTTTGATGTGGGATGTTGAACTCACTGTTGCTAAGCAACTGACAACAACAAAAAAAGAATGTTGTCTTTTTTATTTTCCATTTCAGCATAATGTGTAGTGACTAACTTTAATTGACTTTTTTTTAATTCATACGTCATACATCACTACTCACAAAATATTGAGTAAGTAAATCCTGAACAGGAGTTGTGCTTGTTTGTCTGTGATGTTACCATCAGCTCAGGTAGAATAGACAGTGTTACTCCCATAGGGTATCCTGATCTCTATCAATCAATTAATCATTTATTGTGAGATCTGACTGTAGTTTGTCATTATTACCAAAAAGGAATTGTATTTGTATGCAGCTTCCATTAATAAATACACCATTAATGACATGAGTGACAATGTTAAGTGCTGTTAAATGTGAACTAAACTGTAGGACTTTTCTATGTGTAAAATATTAACCTCTGTTGGTAGATTGTAAGAGTTTTCCTGCCAATTCTGTTTAAAGGTCACTTACAAATCAGTCTATCAAAGTAGGGGTGAGTTAGAAGTTGGGATTTCAGTGCAATGTAAACCAACGACTACAAAACAGGAAAAGCAGCATTGTAGTAGTTATACATTTAACACTCACCAAAACAACCAATTACGTAACACTTTTCTCTCATTCTCTCTTCTTTCATTTTTACTACAACTGCAAAACAAACAAACAAAAAATGCTTGTGATTTTAAAAATCTGTAGTCTTGTGAAATAAATGATTTATAATTGCGAAACTGGGATTTTTCCTCAGATGATAATTAAACTGTATCCCTACTTGTAGTATTCTTATTTTTTACATTGGAGAGTTACCTGATTTACAGTCAGCACCAACATTCAGCATCAAAATGTGATGCAATGAGACACAATATATTGCATCCTGTTGCACTTCAAATTGCATCACTATAATTTTTTTAACTTACGGATGGGTTTTGTGTGAATATTTCATCAGCACAAGATGTCTAAATGTTTGTTTTAATAATCATCACTTGGAGTTTGTTGGACTTTTTGGATGACTTAAATTTCATAATTTACCAGCACAAAGTATTGTGAGCTAAATAATTGTTTAGTGTAACAGAAAACATTTCTACTTTTAAAAAATGTCCAGCAAAGTTTTGTTGAGTTTGTTAAAATTTGGAGTGCTTCTATTTAATTAAGAAAGACACCAAATGTTTTCAACGTTTTTGCTAGTTCGTACTTCTTCCAAAGACCCTCTGTATAATCGTATGTGCCTGTGTGGGGGGGGGTTGGTTATGTATGTTTCTGTGTGACTCCTACTGACTGGTTTTAAAATAAAATCTTAAAGTCTTGCCCCTCTTTTTGCAAGTTTATGGGATAGCTGTTTTATGTGCGGAAAAGTAAACGGTCAATGATAGAAGATGAAAGGAGTATATGTTTTAGGGAAGATTTTTACCTCAACCATATTTGACAGTGAATGATGAGTTTTGCAGAAGTCTTTACTTAAACTGTCCCTCAGTGGTGCTATGTAGATCTCCCCCTCCCCCGCTGCATCTGGGAAACTGGATCACTGCTGGGGCCAACAGCCTGAAGTCTCCAGTCCAAAGAAAGGCTTGTCTTGTTCTTTCCAAGATCTCTGATGTCATCCTTTACTGAGAACATGTATGTGATCTTCTGCAGCTGGAAGAGAGGCCCATATGCATTTTACATCACCCTTAGTTATTTTTGGGTCGGTGAGAAGCAGGGTTTACTGGACCATTCACAATCTGACATCACACTGAAGTCTGGTTGAGACTGGATTTTTCCTCCTATGTTCCTGTCCACTGACAGCCATATCCTCAAAACTATCAGGTCTTTTCAATTTTTAGTTCATGCTGCATGTCTAAACGTAGATTTTAGCACTTGTGGTTTTAACCTGATGTAAAAACTTTTGGGTTGGTTCTCTGCCAACATAAACTTTTATAACTAAGTAATTCTACTCTCATTGTACTCAGCAACTTTGACTAAAGAATCAAGTCAAGATTTTTTATACTTAAAAAGTGAGCCAGCAGGATCAGACTGTTTTCCAAATATTGTAAATGTTTTTGATCTAGCTTGTGTGTAAAGTTTTGTCCATTTTCCCATTTCTCAACTTCAACATAAACACACAGCAAAACAAACAAACCTGACAGCCTGCCCCAACAACCTCTTCCCTTTATTGGCAGCTGATACATGAACAAGAGGTTGTCTTGGCTGAAAAAAGCAACTGCTGAGGCGTTGCTGGACCTCCAGACCTTTGTGACCAATGGCGTGTCATCCCTCACTTTGTCATGTTTAACTAAAACCAATCCCCATTTAAAGCAGCATCCATCAGTGTTAGTTGAGAACAATGACAGATTGCCTTTCTGCAGCACTCAAAGCATCTGGATCCTTTCTCTACTCCCCCTCTTTTATTTATGGTAAACAGACTGAATAACAGCTGGGCAATGGGAATTTACAAGTTAATCAATTGTTTGTTAGGAGCCACAGCGATGCCCCATACCCAACCATCTGCAAGTTAATGTTCATTTACCATGCTAATTTTCCCATAGGCAACAGCACATCTATTGATTTCTTCATGTGAGATTCATCCACACTTTGAAATGCTTAATATAGAAAATGTAGTATGTATGAACGTTTCAATTAGGGCTGACAAACATTTATATGCTAAGTCTTCAGCGTAATTCAAACCAACTTGTACTTACGGTGCCAAAACAAGCACAAAACTATAAGAGCAGTAAGATTGTGACTCCATGCACATTTTGTTCTGGATGTCCTGGAAGACACTGATGGTGCATCTAGGTAAGCAATGTTTATCCTGGACACTGTGCTTCCTGTTGAAATGAAGTAGCCTTTGTCTCTCCTCCCAGGTATTTGTGCCTGTGGCAGGGTCTTGGTCTTTTGTTCCCCTCCTGCTCCTCCAGCGCACCACAAGACGACCCGCATGCACACGAGGCTCAGACAGGTCAGTCACAAGTATCCCTCAGAACGCAGTCAGCAGTCCCTATGATTGGGTCTTGCACAATGTCAGCACATTCTGGAATTTTATCATCAGAAATAGCTGGCAGAAATATTCTTTTTATTTGTGTTTGAAGTTAATGTTAAAGATTGCTTTTTACATTTTCATGGAGAAAAAAAATAAGCTGTGGTTGATTCTTCTGCTTCTACACATTTTTCTAAATCGAAAAAAGAGAGAGCACAAATTCCAGGGAAAAGTATCGACTTCCCTTCGCTCCAACCTCCAGAAATAGAGTATTATTTAATGAGAAGGCACATATTTATCATAGCGGTCAATACACTGACAATAAAATGTTTAGAAAACTCATAAATACACAACGCAGCAGCAAATTCTTAAGCACATAAAGAAATTGGGAGATATTTTTCTATTAAATCTACTTTATTTGGCGGTCCTATCTTGGCAGCCTTGAACCAGTGTTAGGATAGGGCACCATTTACAACTGTGCTGTGAGCATTGGTATTCACCTTTTCCTATTTCCCGGCTACAGCACAGAAACCACACGCTACTTTATTTATAATCCAACCAACCTCAGTGTGTAACTCTTGCCCCGTACTCTTGCTCGCATCACACAGTGAGGTCACTTCCCTCTGCACCTCCACCACTGCTCTTGCATTCCAACATGGCTCTAGGACAGCAGCCCAGCAAAGCTCTATACTCCTCAAATCACAAAGAGGCCCAGATCAGAGCCGAGCTGGACGTGAGCCAGGATCCGGGCCCTCACAGCCCAGGCAGCTGGGGGCAGCCTATAATAAGTGGGAGACAATGAGAACTAGCACACCTCCCACGCTTTGCATGTGGATGTCGATCCAGAATGGAAATTAAATGGCTTCATAGGTTTTCCATAGATGAAACTAATTGTGAAAATATGAATATGAAAACCACTAGTGAGTTTAGTTTACATTAAGGATATATGTTTAAATGACAGTCCTCAAATATTTATGTATTTTTCAGTGCAAAGCTGGAAAAAACAATAAGAATTGCCTGTGAAGACATAAAAAGAGGCTTACCGGAGCTTTTGATTTTGCTGAAACTTTAAAAAAGTGCAATTGTATTTATTCTTTCTTGTCATTCCTTATGAATTTGTAGCCCAGGTTATTTTTTATGTGTTGCCTACACTTTTCAAATTCATATTTAATTGCATGAGGACTGTTTGCTGTAAAACCTCAGCAACTGATCCATTTTCTCATTTTTTCAACAGTCATCAAAATATGTATGTACAATTTTTTTTCTTTTTCACATGGGAAACTAGACATATTAAAGGCCTTCTGTTTTAATGAATAATAATGAACAGTTCACTGTGATGTAGAAGGCGGTGGTGCTTTAATGGTCCCTTGTAGCCTCTTAAGCCTCTGGTGATAAATCTCACACAGGCTCACTCGTATAACTAAAACCCAAACCTCATTCAACTTCACATCCATCAGTATTTGGCTGAAAGCGATGACAAAGCACTTTCAATTACACCAGTAACTGACTCTGGAAACAGTTCATAGCAGGGTCCAGGCTCGAAGACTAGGGGAAAAACACAAGGGGGGGAGGAGGAGGCCAGAATGGCTGGTAGGGCATCCGTTTGACTCGCTCCCAAATAATAAAAAGGGTGGTGCGACTCGGTGACACAAGGGATGCCGCCAGCATCGCGAACCCAAGGACAATTCACCTATTTTGTGTGCTGTCACCCCTGTAGTCTGATTTATGGTTGGGACATCCTTCCTATGACCCATTCGTCCATCAGCAAGGCGCTATAAGGATACTCTGGTGATTAGAGACTGAAGTATCAAAGCGTCCTCAGCCAGGGCCCTTGTCTAGTACCAGAGGGCCTTGTGCTACTGAATGGGGAGTGTGGCAGTTGGGAGGGAAAGCGTTGCGGCAGCAGAAGAGTGCCATTCTTAACCCTGAGCAGCCTCTCAGCTTTTTGAGAATCCATCAACTGCAAATGCTTCATTCTATAATGTTGCTGTTTTCTTTTCCGTTTTTCATCCCAATTTGTAATTATATTATGTGGAGTGTGTGCTCTCTAAAAGTTAACATGGCAGTGTTTAATTGGAGTGATTTTACTCATAATTGCATGATCCTCTCTACCACTTTTGGCTTCCACTTTGTTTAAATAAGCATGCTAATTTTGGCATCCATCCTCAAAATTAATCAGTATAGCATACTTAATATTGAAGTTCAAAAATGAAATAATTGAGAAAATGTAAATCTGCCTCGAATAATGGGAACCTCACCATCAACAAAAACAGCAAACCCCAACAATGACAGCACAAGTCCGGGAAACATCCCATCCAACAACTGATAAGTGATGATCATTTTTCTCTCTTTTAAAATGCCTTTATTACATAAATAAAAACAGAGTCTGATCCTCCAGGGGGCTTGATCTTTTAAAGCATCTCTGACTCCAACCCCCCTGATGAAAGGCCCACACTAACATCAGGAGTCCAGAGCCTTTACTCTCTAACTTCAGGCAATTATGACACAGAGGAGATCTTTGCCTTCTGCACTCAAAAAAAAAAAAGAAAAGAAAAAAGGCATCCCTTTTTTCCAAGCTTAGTTGTAAAAATAAGCTTGCACTCCTCAATTGTAGTCACCCCATGCCCTTTGCAATAGCAGCAAGGATGTATCGGAACAAGCCATGGGGCAAAACAAATCACTTGTGATTTACGGAATTATAAAGATTTTAATAGCTGCAATGTTTCTCTCTCAGATTGGTCTTTATTTCCAGGAGTCAAAGTTTCCTGGGTGCCCCAGGCTTTTTAAAAGCAGTAATTGGCCAACAGAGAGACTTAGGATCTCCCTGAGTGATTGAGTGTATTTGTTGCTATGAACTTGAGGGTATCACTATAAAGATCACAAGTCCAGGTTGTGAGAGCCTGCAACTTATCAAGCACAATTCAGTTTGCAGCCCTGGAAGTCAGACTACTTTTCCATACAGTTTTGTTTAAAGTTTTAACCTTTCTGTGGAACTTGATGGTTTTTGTTTTGTTATTTTGCTGATTAGTTATGTTTCCAAATAATTCAGCATAAACTAAGGGCCTCTGGTTTGTGAACTAAAGGCAGCCCTGAATTAATGCAGAATAATCGTTAAGATGAAGGGCACGACTGTTTTTCAGGCATGTGAGAAAAACAATGGCACGCAAAGTTCATCTTTGAGAAACTACATTGATTTTTGAAGTGAAAATCATTTTTTGTTTTACTCTGTTTTCACCCGGCAATGAATCAGCACACCACTTTTCTTTTTGTATTTTTTCTTTTTTTACGACAAATACAGTTTACATACAGATTTATTTAAAACAACAAAAACAATTAATGCTTTGCAGGATTGTGTACGATGAGCTCAATATAGCATCACTGTGCTCGACCAGAATTACTACTACACAAAAGGAATAACATCCACTCACCGTTTAACAGCTCTTAGCTCTTTTCTTGAATGAAGCTTAATACGTCTCACCTGTGTCTCGGATGGTCGGGCAGTAAACAGTTCAGAAATATCGGCATAATTAGCTCCCCTTTCACAATATAAACCACATTTTACTGGCAGTTTATGAAATTGATTTAAAATGTATCAACTGACTTTCTCATTGGACAGTAGTTATTTAAAGATTGTATTTGCTTACAGTGTTATATTAATGAATGATAATGGTAAAATATGTCTTTTGCACTCAATAGATAAAGTACTACATTTTACTTTGCACATCTGCAGAACCGCTCTCATAATGTTGAAAGCATGTGCTTCCTAACTGTTAGAAAAACAAGCCTGGCAGTAGCTAAGCTATATTAAGGAAATCCACCAGGGAGGCATAATCGAGTTTGACTCTCTACCGGTGGTCTCCTTGTTAGTGTTGTGAGTGTCAGAACTGACAGTGCAGGTAGCTCAAATGCCACTTAAGGTTTTAGCTTCAGTGGCTTTTGGAAAGAAATGACCGTGACCTGTGTAGCTTGAGCCCACATCCCACACCCTTTCTGCCTGACAGCTGCTCAATGGCAAGTGTCTGCCAGCATGCCGAGGGGAACGCTGCCAAGCAGCCGGAGATAGAGATGATTACCACATCCCTCGCTCCCTCTCAGCCTGCTCACTGAAAACTGATACCTACTAACAAACTGCTGTCAACATGTTAGCGAGGCAGAGAGAGTGAGTGCAATAGTATGTGCTGAGAGAGAAAGAAAAGAAGATGTGTGGGAGAGTCAACGTGAGGAGTCCAAACAAGTTAGGATTAATGACATTGAGACAAGTTTCTTTCCGCTGTTTTCAGAGCTAACACTATTGTGGCAGACTTGAAGAATGCAATCAACGCTGTAAGGGAAAGCCTGGTTAGGCAGGAACTCACCTCCAGAGTGATGATCAAATGATGAATGTCAGAAAATGTAGTCACAAGGTCACTAGTTTTCAGGCTGCTGTAGCTCATCATGCAAAATTATGTACATCCAGGTGCAGTCATAAATGTGACCGTAGAGCGAGAAAGAATATTTAAGTGAAAGTTTTACTTTTCTTTCTGTAACAATTATAATTTGTGCACAATGAATGCTCCATTCTACTTGAAAGTTTTTACATTGTCGTGCAGATATGCAAATACCTTTAGACCTTTACTCTAGTCACTTACAACTTCCTGCTAAGCAAAGAATGAATGCAGTTCTTCCAGAGAAGAGTTATAAATGTCATTGTTTTTGAGTAAATCCCCCACTGTGCCACTTTTAAGTGAAATAAAGGAAGAATCACAGCTGACATATACTTTTCTAATTGTTGCAGAGGGGAGACAGGAAGCAGCATGGAGTAGCTTGAATTATCGGTAATTAGAATATCGCTGTGCTTAATTACAAAAGATTTTGATTGTCTGATTTTCAGCAGAAGGCCTATTTTAGCTACTGTCTTAATACACATTTGTTTTTGAAGATTGGGAATGACAATTATGATAATGTGCATCCCAGCATGAAATATTTTTTGTCAAAGACAGGAAAACAGGACATGTTAAGTAGACATAATGCATATGTAGATTCTTTTAAAAATGCTAATTAAAGAGATTGTAACAATTTATTTTCTTTTTTTTTTTTGTAATTTGAAAATGAAGCTATTTTATTCGAAGATTATTTTTCAGGGTGCTGCAGCATTACTGGAGAGTAGTGTGACAGGATACACACGGAGGATTAAACAAACAATACAGGATTTTTTTTTTCAAAGTGTCATCTAAATCAACCATTGTTCAGTTTTGTTTCTTAATCACCCAGACTGTGGGTTAAAAATACTCAGTCAGGTATTTATTCTCCTAGCTTGGGGTTATAGCTAAAATAAAAGTTTTCTGCTAACATGAAAAGGCGTCAATTACTGTAAAAAAACTTTGTATTCAGAGCATTGTGTGATTCAGCTGGGCTGTCCAGAGGTCTGTGATTTACTTCTTTGTTGTGTATTTCACGTTCAGTAAGTGTGACAAAAAAAATAATTACAAAAAAAAAAAAACAGGGACAAAATAAAACTGTCCATAGTAATTCACTCTGGAACTTTGTTGAGCAACAAGATAAGTATTTCTCTAAAAATCAATTTTCGAGAAGAGACAATGGAAACAAACCTAAGTGCTAGTTTGAACCAACCCCATAAGGCTTCCAGGGAAACCACCAAGCCTAAGAAGCACTTTATTAGCCAGCAGGGGGGGGTCAGGAGGACCAGCCCTGTCATTGATTGAGGTTGGAGGATGCATCCACAGCTGCACTTTCTCTAAATTTTCTAAGAGTAAATATGCACCTTTGAAGTGGGGGGTGCCTAGGAGCACTCCTCTGCACAGATTGTGTGGGTTTCTGTGGGGAGCTGTAGTTACGGGAAAGATCAATGGACAGGGCATTAGGGGGAAGAGTACACTACACTGTCCAGCCCTCCAGCCTACAGAACAACTCAGCAGCTCCTAGATGGCCAGTATTATTGAGCTCAAGGCAGTTTAATTCTCCATGCTGTTTTCTCAGACTGATAAATTTCAACCTTTCCGGCTGCAAAATGTATTGGAGAAAAAGATGAAATATACTGTGAACTTAACTAGAGTTTGGTTCATATTGTTCTGCTACCACTCTTTTTCTTGACACACATCATCTTCTGTTATAGCCGTGGTCGCTAATAAATACGGTTTAAAATGGTCTCTGAATGAGCACTTTCTATCCCCATTGTAGCGCAATCATTCTTCTAAGGTCACGTTATTCCTATTTATGCACGTAGTTGTGGATGTTTTTGTATTACATTTATCAGGTGATAAGCGTATGGCTCTCCTAATTCAACAATCTGAAGATAAACATACTCTGCGTAAATTTTCAATCTTAAAAAAAAAATAATAATAATGATCAGATAATATTTTTGACTGGAATACTCCTGTCTGCATAATTACTGACTGGAAAACGCCTCTCACTACTTTGTGAAAGCATGGAAAAACCCATATCCTGCTCATTGTGTGGCTGGATATGTGTACTTGTGGCAGGCTTTAAGTGCATTATACTTGTGCTGAACACACAGCTTCCATATTGTGGTTTGTAAAGACCGTGGAAAAGCCTTTTGGGGTAGCCACACTTCTAGATGAGGCTAATCTGCTCGTGGTTGGTACAGAGTGATAAGTGAACAAAGATATTTAAGCCTTTTTCTCTTCTTCTTATGCCTCATAATATGTCTCAATGTCAGTGTTTATTAAATTCAAATAAATAAAGTAAATACAACACTGAATAAACTTTCAAATTGTTTAAAAATAATAGTAATTACAGGCTGAATTTAACATTTCATGGACAGTTAATTTTAATGAGTCTGAATTAAATTCATTTACAGTAGTAAATGCTGTGCTGTCTTCAAGTCCAGGGCGAGATGTATCATCTTCATAGTGTCAGAGTGTAGTGCCTCTGCGCTCCTAGGTGTCGCCAGGGTTTGGCTCCATCAGGCTCGGAGATGCAGCCAGAGAGAGTTAGCATTTACAACCCCTGTCACACTCCACAAAACACTGTGTCACTCAAGCACAGCCTGTGTGGCAGCTCTGGCATTAATGGAGACGTTGACATCTTCCGACAGAGTGTTTATCTAATACTAATGCTAAGCAACCAGAGCCAGTCGCCCCCACACGGAGCCATCGAACCCCGCCGCAGACCTCGGTGTCTGGCAATCACACTAGTTTTCCCATTCATCCCTCAAGACTTATAGAATTCATAACAATGGCTTTGCTGCTGCTCCTTGTCATGTCTGTTTTTTGTCATTCAGCCAGATATTTCTTACCACCATCAGCCTAACTGCTTCACAGGTGCTTGAGACAAAGTTGAGTAAAATTTATGGCACATTGGAGAAAGCATCACCTGTGTATACTGGCGTGACTCTTGGACCTCCAACTAAAGGTTGTTTACATATTTCTGCTGCAGTGTTATTCTCCAACATTTTTTTTCTTGCGGATTCTCTTCACTATCTACCCTCACACAAACACACACGCTGTTCCTCAGAAGGCGGGACTCACGCTTGTGTTGAGGAAATATACGTAGAATCAGCATTAGTCTTTTTAACAGTATATCAGAATTTTTAAACATTATGATGATGTTTATAAATAATATATTTATCTTGGAATTCATTCATATACATCATGTACATAAATGTTCTTTTACTGTATATTGTAAAATCTGTTAAAAAAATAAGTTGTTGAGAAAAATAAATGATGGCAAACAGCAGCTTAGTACTTTTGAAACTAAACATACTTTACACAATGCACAAAAGGCCTCGAAAATCCCTATATATTACTATATGTATCAGAGACTGATGATGGGTTCATGAAGTGTATGGAGCTATCTTTAGAGGATTGATTTCCCATACTGCCACGCAGTTGGCTGCATTTATATTCCATGCCTGTGGCTCTGTGACCCCTGGTTCTCCTTTGATGTGGCAGGCAGAAGCACAAACCAAGATGAGGCAGAGAGAGAGAAGGCTGAGGGAAAGCAAAAGGTGAAACAGTCTACAATGGGAAGGGGGGGGTAGAGATTTTTCTTGTGGTGCAGATTTCTAGGAGGGATGAGAGGACGGGATGAGGGAGTGCAAAAAAGACGGGTACGAGTTTGCAGGGAGCAGCGCTAACCAATGAAGCCATCATCTGACAGATCTGTGAGAGTTTGCACTGAGGGCGGTTGGTGGGTGGGTGGGCAGAAAGGAAGCTGGGCTCAGGGAAAGAGATCGGGTGATGGTGGGGGGTTGGGAGAGGGCATGACGGTGGCGCGAGCTGATAGAGACGTCAGCGCCGCTTCAGTAATCTCACGACGGCTGGCCGCAGCGAGGGGCCATCGAGGGGCCCATGAGAGCACAGGCATGATAGAGCAGACCACCCCGACAACACTAGCAGGGGGCCAGGCAGTATGGACAAATCAAAGCGGGAAGAAGTAATTTTTGAGAAATTACAGAAATCTCCATGGAAATTAGCATGAAACACTTTCTAATCTCTTGCTTTTCACCATGGACGATAGGGGTCAGTGCTTCAAGTTCTCCAGCCCATGCTTTCTCTTTCTCTCTTGCCCCATCCCTAATTTCATTATTCCCTCTTGATTTTTTTTTTCTTCTCTCTCCTGCTTTTTATGTATACTCATTTTACAGCCTGACACTCCGAAATAGCCCCTCCCTCCGCTCATATTCTTCAACCATTCATTTGCTTGAACCCTTTTCATTGACCACAATTAAACGTTTAGATTTCAAAGGCAAATCAAGGGAGAGCCAAGCCATGCCCTTGGAGTGACACAGGATCAAGCTGTTGGGTGCTTTGGAGCCTCAGATGGGGTGAATCCCCCAAGATTTGTCCTCTGCACCCTTCCTTTCGTTCTTGTGGTGTCTGTCAGAGCTCAGAACACTGTTCAAACGAATGGGAGGAGTGAGGCACCCCTCGTTGTGACCATGTGGTTATTGGTAATCAACAGCATTTACAGCAATACAATGAGAGACCTAAACCATAATTCTTCTCATCACAACTGCTTTCGATTTCATCAGTACGGAACAAAACACACCATAAGAAAATGGTTGTGGGGTAGTATTGTAGTTGTGCATACCAGAATTTTAAATTGTTCTGCAGATTGTTTGGGTCTTTTCATACTTTAATTACATACTTTAATTTACATTATATATTACACTATATTTTATTACATGCTTGCAACTTTTGAAAATGGTCTAGCAGTTGCCTGTTTTTATGTTTGAATATATGAGCACTGAATTTGGACCCTTTACTTACTACTATTAATATTGTTATTGTTGCAATTATTATTATTATTATTGTCAAGAGGAAAATTTAATGTTATGGTTGTATCTGCCAAATATAGTTTAGCTTTCAGAAACAAAGTTGTAGGTTTTACCCCCCCATTTTGCATCCATGGCAACCCAGAGTGTTGTCCTCTTTCATGATCATGGTCATATCATCAAACATTGTACTAAACAGAGCCGCTCCTGCTTCACTGAAGTACTTACACAGAGAGCGAGACTTTGTTATTGTGTTACATGTAAATTGTTCCTCCTCGCATGTTATTTTCAAGGCTGGACAGATTATTAAACTTTTTGGGGGTAAAATAAAAAAGAGGAACGTCACATTTGACGAAAAAACAACAACAAAAACAAAACAAAAAAAATTGTAGTGTAACATAACACTGATGATAATACACAAAATTGTACAATTTGTCAAATTCGGTATAAAGGAGTTATTATGTTTTCAGATTAATTATTAGATAAATGATACATTTTATAATATTTCCCCATCCCACTGCCTCACTACTGGTAGACAGCAAAGAGAATGAGTTGCCAGAAAATTCAATCGAGGCATATCCAAAAGAGACCAGGGTCTCTGAAGCCTCAGTACAAGAGCCAATGGAAAAAAAAATTAAATTGGGTCATCATTCTGTCCTGTTGTACTACAATATAGAAAAGTAATTGCATTCAGTCACCACAGTAACAATTTATTTGAAGTTAACTAAACTAGTTTAGTAGTCAAGGACTTGAAGTTTTTATACAGTTTTTCTTTAAATTCATATTCAGAAAATGTTCTCTTGTCATTGTCATCCTGACATGTTGCTGAATGATTTTCCCGAACTCACAATGTCACATCACTTCCACATGTATCTGCCTTATTAAATAAAGATGCACACAAATTCACTAATAGATAGAAGGATAGAAATAATGGGCATTAGGTTTGTCTAAAATAGTGGCATTTGATTAGCATTACATTGTATGCTGATTCATGGGGAATAGCTATAGAGTAACTGAGATGGGGACTTAATTAGAGTGCTTGCAGACTTGGCACATTGCAGTGACAAGCAGTAGAAATGTGTGTAAGATATAGAAACCTTTCTAACCTCTAGTTAAACCTTCTCTACCGTTCTAACAGTTTGCCCTCTAATTAAGCTCCAAGGTTGGATTGTCTAGTGTTTTTCTTTTTTTTTCCACATGCAGCTTTGCTAATTGCAACCATAGAAAATGACAGCATTGTCCAAAATCATAATCTATGGTATTGTCTAACATATGTCAAAAAAACAAAAAATAAGTCCTAGAATTGATCAACTATAAATATATGGAAAAGTTGCTCTTTTTGTTAAAGCACACCAAAGTTTAGGAACATAAAACTTAAAATAGATTTTGACTTTAAAATGAAGACTGATAAGTTATTTGTTGATAATGTAAAAATTTATTCTAGATGATATTTTTATTCAGAATCAGATGTTTAAATGTTTCCTGAAGTCTAATACATTGTAGTTTTATTTTAGAAGATCTACAAGCCATGCAAATTGATGGTCTAATTTCTGTCATGCTGTATGGTTAATGTGTTCTGAAGGAATATAATAAGGATACACTGATATAAAGCTTGAGACCTCATTTAACCTAGATGGTACAAACATTTGGCAGGGCCTGAGTGTACCTGCTCCTAGTTGCGGTTCTGCCAGTAATAGATAGATGGCACTGCATCCAAGGTAGAGCAAAGGGCCAGAGACTTCTCCCTACCATCTTTCAGGGTCTTACTCTCATTATCCATCTGAAAATTAACCTGTCAATTTATCAATCAACACCATCTTGAGTTTTCTGCCTCCTGTTTGGCGACTAGCATTGCAACGACGCTGACGCACAGATAACCAGGAGGTATATGTTTGTTAGTGTAGTGAATGAGTGCATTATCACTTAAATGACTGCTATGAATCACAATTGCTGCCAGTCGGTTGATAAGAGGTAAATACACAAGCAATTTGATTTTAAAGAATATATCTGTTTATGTATTCTTTTATGTGTCAAGGAAATAAGGTCAGGGCCAGGCGGGCAGTATTTCGGCTTTGTTGCACACCGTCCCATACAGTGTAGGGCCAGGTTGTATTGTTAAGACTGAATCCTCCAGTTTACCACCATTGCCACCACACTGAAAAGGAAGACGTTTAGATTCAATCACGAGCTTGCATTTAATTTAAGAGTTATAAATATACACATGTTTGTTGCAGTGCAATTCTTTCATACCCACGAGAAAGATTTGACGCAATACAAAGAAATACAAAATGAAAATCTCAACAGAATACATAAAATAATAATAATGGTGACTTTATTAAATGTATAAAAATAATATAATAATAATAATAATAATAATAATAATAATAATAATAATAATAGTAATAATAGTAATAATAATAGTAATAATAATAATAATATCTTCCACAAAATAAAACATAAATAATTAAACAAAAAAACTACTATTATGATTATTTTTATTTACATAATCAGTACGAACAATATGTTCTGAATTATGGCCATTTTGGTCATTTATTAATTGGTTAAAGAATTGTTAGATTTTTAGAATAGACAAAATATAGAATAATTTACAAAACCTACTTTATTTATTTATTGTTATTTGGAAGAAATAATGTGTCATTGGTGTCAATATCAATATAATAGTTTAAAATTGTTTCAAGGACATTGCACACATTCCCTAATTCTTCTCTATTGACTTTGGAGTTAATGTTACATCTGCTCTTAGAAATATCTAAAAGAGAGGCTGATTGAAATATGTGTTTGCATGCTCAGCATGCTACAGAGTTATAATAAGCACTGGGACATGTCTTTATCTCTAAATGGGTTATAATGTGATAAGCTAAACTAGACCCTCAAAAATCCCTACCAAGTGCAACCACGGGTGGGGGACCTCAATTGCTTCAGTTCATTCTTCTTCTTTTTTTCCCTGGGTATTCTCTTCTTCTCTGTTCAGGTTATTAGCCGCTACATGACTGGATCGCCCCAAAAATGGAAGGACCAGATAGGGGTTGTGAATAGCGGGAGGGACTTTTCTTTTTCTGATTGTTTTTATTTGCAAATGGTCTTATTGTGTAGAGGTGTTGGAGAGGAGGGGGCGCTAGTGAGGAAAGATGGCGGAGAGTATTTTAATGCTGACAAAAAGACGGGAGAAAAAGGAACACAACATCTGGTAATTTGTTTCAGCAAGCTTAGCCTAATGATGTAAGCAGATTACTTTCCAACAGAGTGGGAAAGGGGCATAGGGGGCTTTTTTTTCTTTCTCCTTTTTTCTTTTTGTGGCCCGTATGGCTCTTCTCCGTTAAAGATCGAGGCAGGAGCCACAGCTGTATACACATTTAGTTCATATTGGTGACTCTATGTATGCTCTTCCACGCCATTTGCTAATTCATACAGTCAAGGAGTGAATTTGATCAGATCAGAAAATTTCTTGGCACACAGTAGGGGCTTGAAGCTTGTTTTACAGGCTATTTTAACGCCTTAAAAGGGGAAACCTCCCTGACTATCCGAGGTGGGATGTAAGCCACTCGATGCCGTGGGTGCCCCTGGCCCGATTTGCTCCCTCTCCTTGGAGAGCAGAGATCAGTGGTATGCCCAGATTGAAAGGGAGGGCAGGAACCCGGCGTGATGAAGGACACTGGCTCCCTGTCAATGTGTGGAGGAGACTGGAGGATGAAACACACCATTAAGACCAATTTAGAGTGTTGCTCTAAATTTCAGCAGGACTGATCGATCCTGACAGGAGGGCATCGTACCGCCTGCCAGATCACTTAAACCACTGCCCCTTGTCTCACGTTGCTTAATGTCATGTCATTGGCTATCATTCCCAGTCGAACAGTGAGCTGCTGGATTTCGTTTCAATTACTACTTGTAGGATTACCTTTTTATTTTTACACATCAGTAATCAATGAGGATTTTGATAATAATGTCATAATGCAATCTCAGTATTGCATTCTGTTCTTTTTTCCCTCTATTCTTAATCCAAAGTGAAATCCTCCGAGACTAGCTGTCCTGTTGGTTTATTGATTTTTTTTCCCCTTGCTCTGTGAACATTGGACAGAAACTTGAGAGCCAAGGTACAGAAAAGAGACTATACCTTACTCAAGGGTTTAACTGTCATGCAGGTAGTTAACTTGATAATAACAACAACAGGTAATAATGTCATTTATGTATAGTTCTCTTTTCATACATAAACGCAGCTCAAAGTGCTTCCAAGAATAAAAGAAGACAGATATCAGAAAATCTGACAAAATAATGCCAAACCAATTTCTAACAACTGAACAGTCGTCGTAACAAAGGATGAATAAATCATATTAAGAGTAATGATACGGCGTAAAACAAATTGGACGACGTAAATAAGAGTAAATATTCATTATCAGTTGTAATGCATTATATGCTGTGCATACGTTTAAGGAAATATCTTCTAATGCTGCATTTATATAAATAGATTGCAAATGTTGTGAGATGCAGAGTCCTAGCTGTGTATTATTATTATTGTTGCAGTGCTTCTTTCTGCCAGCGCTGACATTTTATATGCCATCTATTTATTAGTTGGGATGTTCATTGAGGCAGCTCAGGTTAAGTATCTTGCTCAGTGTCTGACTGGAGATATTGAACCTGCAGCCCTCTTGTACCAAGTTCAGTTCCCTAACCACAACCAGTTTGCCCCTTTGAAGGATGAGGTCTCAGGAAGAGTGGTGCTATGTATACCACACAGACAGTGATCTATTCTGTGTCTGATATCATGTTGCTCCATGTCACTGACTGATGTTACCTGCATCCCCCCATGATGATTAGATCCATGACTGTGCCTACAGTTCCCTTATAAAATCAGTTCCTTTCTTTTAACCCACAAGACGCTGAGTCCTCTATCAGAGAGCGAAAAAGAGCGAGCGAATGAGCGAGGGAGAACGAATAAATGAAGTTATTTTAAAGGATGATATTGCTTCATTGTGTGCTGTCATTCCATCCTTGACAAATGTTCCTCATCTGAGTTGGTGACATGCTCCACTGTATAAATGGGTTATGAGCTCGAATATAAGTTATGTAAGTCACAATGCTTTGAGACATCTGCTAAGCACATTCATATGTAATGAAACATAATGTAATAAAAATAATGGAGGCAACATAGAAGATTTATCTCCCATTATAAGCATCCTTGCTCTGCTTTATTGCAACCTTCCACCTGCGCCGTGACAACACAGGGGTTTTTGAAAATGGAGAGGTTTCTTTAGCTGTAAGATTCTTAACACATCATCAAGGATCTGCACAATTGGCGCCCTTAGACACCTTTTTCTCTTTTCTTTTTTTTTTACTATTTCCTCACTTTCCTCATAATGATGGAAAAAAAAGTGTTGTTGACACATACATTCAGTGCTACATAAAGACTATAAAGACATTAAATTATTTCTATTAGCACTACAAATGCTCAAGGATAGAATAAAATGTGTAATACTACTGTACTTGGCAATTAATCTAGAATGAGATCATTCATTTAGTAAGAAACAGACAAATATTTTTTGAATGTAAGCTAGACTTCAATCAGTTATAACACGTTGTAGTGTTAAAAGTATTAATCAAGTTTTTGTTGTTTTTTTTTTTGTACAGATATTCAGATTTTGAGCCTGAAATTTGATTTAGTCCATGTTGAGGGAAGTGAACTACTAGCCCATTGTACCTTTTAATGATTTGTCTGGTGCGTTTCGTCAGGGGCTGTCTGTGCCACCAGCTGAGGCGTTAATACAAATATAGCAGATCATTTGTGAACTAACCTGTTTTTAAGTGGCTTTCTCCAAAAGTGTGACAGGCAGGTGGGGAAACATGGCAGAAGTAATTAGATATTTGCTGTTATTGAACCATCCTGAGAATTAAGATTTTTCAGGTAACACAATTTACTGGATTATTACATAGGTCTTTCTTTTTTTTTCTTATGAGATTTTTTAAATTTATTTGTAATCCATCTATCCATCCGTCTGTCTCTCACAATTGTTATAAAATTAAGACAACAAGTAAACAAAAAGAACATCTCGTTAAATAATCTCATTAGCTTTAGCTGTTTTCTTTAAAAAGAAATGGTAGGGCAATTGATAAAGTCTAAGCTCCACCTTCACCGCCTCTCCATTTTGTAATCACAGGCAGTTTGGCAGCACAACGTAATTAGTTTGCACGCCAGATTTCCCATGAGTCCCAACCCAGCTCAAAGCCAATCCCTTCCTCATCAGCAGCCCAGAGACTAAACACCTACTTTATCTGGTTCCCCCAAGGCTGTCCATCCATGGGGAGTCAGGGTGCCCTCAAAAACATTGCCAATGCCTCAGGCTGATATGGGTGAAACTTCAGATGGCAGATGGCATGGAGAAGGGAAAAGACCATATCTTTAAGGTAGAACTGCCAAACAAAAGTGGAACATCATATCCTAGAGCCTTTTCGTCCCAGGGCTGAGATTAAAGCATGAAATATATGTTTAGGGGAGCCACAAATGTCTTCATTTCAAAAACTGTAAGTGATCAAAGTGTCTGATGTGTGGAGGCATGCTGCAGGGTATTTTTATGTTTTCACCAGTTGACAATAACCAAGGAAATGTTTCACAGCTTGTCCAAATGTCATCATTGATAAACAGGACCACTGAAGTTGAGTGTCATTTATTAGAGCAGATATCTGTTGTAGAAGGTGGTGCTATGTCGTCTTTGCTTTGCTTTTATATTTTGTGTACATATATGTATACGTATCACAACATGATCTTTGCATCTTATAATCTTTGTGACAGTGTACTGTATTTGAAAGAGTCTTTTCCAGTTCACTCTTTTCATTGCAAGTATTTGTAGATGTGCATACATCTGAATTACCTCTGCCAGTCAACAGCAAGAAGTGATCGGGCAGTTTTTAATACCACTAGGCCCATCTGGGAGAAGGACCCTTTTCATTCGACATACTTGGCTGCTTGTCGCCTCACCATAATGGGCACGTTGAACGAGCTCTGAAGCAATAGCCAATTAAATGCCTTGAAGGGGATGCCTCGAGGCCCTGCATGAAAGGCTTCAGGTGTGAAATGCTTGTTTTTCAAGAGTGCTGCAAATGTTGGCTGCTTTCAAGTTTGCTATTGCCCTGCTGGCTTCCCCTTCCAGCCCACCCCAACAGCCCTTCTCATGTGGATGAGGGTAGAGGGTAGAGGTGATGGGCAAGAGAAGACCACTTAAGTACAATTTTCTATTCAGTGTTCCAAACCTGTGCACTCATGTTTTTCACCGCTGCCTCGTAACAGCGAACAGAGTTTCGGATGATGCAGACAATAGCTTTTTAGCGCACAATGGAGAGAAGAGGAGAAGCTGAAGGACAGATGGGGGGGAAATATGGATGAGACAGAAAGTCCGTGCGTGAATCCAAACTAGAGGCTGTGGTGGATGGGTGATGGCGGGGTTGGCTGGGAGGGGGCTTAAAAGGAGATGGATTGTTTGCTAATTGTGGTCATTTCTGACCAGAACATGACAGGTTCAATGACTACTATAATGCGTGATTCAATACAACAGAAACTTGAAATGCAATTGTGAGAGAAGCTTCTGTTTTAGAAATTTGTTTTCAGACCCTCCACCGGGAGGCAAGAATGTTCATTCATAGTTCAAGTGTAAGAATAGGCTGCGTTGTCTGTGCAGTAAATGGTTGTTAGCGCCAACATTTCTATCTGAAGTGTTATATCCTGCTTGGGTTTAAGTATTTATCCAAATTGCTATATTTCTACTCTTATTTCTACAACATAGAACTTCAGAAATAGTCTTAGATCATTGAGGAGTAACATTAAAAGATGCCCGCGGGGACTGAGAGGGAATAAATCCAGGGGATATTAATCTTATTAGGATCATACATCACCATGGTGTCAGGTGAGGAGACAAATGAATGGGTGCCTGTTTATCTGAGCTAAGCTATGTGGTTTACCTAGCCATCGCTCAGGGCACATATTGCCACTAATAAATTGGTTAAGTCTGAGCAGAGTGATTGTAATGAAGTTAAGGGACTGGCTTGTCTGAGCTCTCGCCACTACAGCCAGCCATTCCCGCATCCCACTTTTTATCTGTCCAGATTGGGAGAGCCCCTTTCGATAAGATGAAGAGAGGAGAAATCAAAATAAATGGAGTCCATTAAAAGCAGCAATGCATCAACTGCTTGATAAAGTGATTAATAAACAGGCTGGGATTGTGATTGATTAAAGCATTTAATCAAACTGTTAAAAGGCACTATTGGCAATGGTGCATAAATGCCCTACATGGTTTAAATGTATAAAACGCTACATAATCATTGTTTTTTTCTCTCTACAATTACAAACCTATGCTGATCTGAAACATTTAAAACCGTGTGTTTTTAAGTAAAAAAGCAGTGCACTCACATTTATGCATAATTAATCATAAGTGTGCCCTGGTATGTGGACACTGTGGCTCCCTCAAATCTTGGCACATTTTTTTTCCATTTAAACAAAAGAGCAGTGATTGACTTAAGTGGTAACATGGACTCATTAAAGATGTTTTAAATATGCCCGGATACACTTACATTAGTCTTCCAAACACTTAATAATCAATGACTAAAATCACTTGCAAATTCTAAGGTGGTGGATGAGTGGGCAGTGACAGGCTGGTAACAACATCCGTGACACTTAAATGTCATTCAAATTCACTAATGCAAAGAGAAATACATAGAACAGATTGACACGTCAAGCTCGGTAAAGTTCAACCTTGATGTATAGCACATTAAGATAGGAAATTACAGATGTTGTAATTATCAGCAATGTGTGACCTCATGTGCTAAAGGGTGTTGGGTTAAAGTACTTGTACTTTGCTTTTAAGATGTGTAGCACAAGAAAAGATTGGCATGTATCTCCAAATGGCATGCTTTTTATTGAAATGAATGGGGCAAATTGCAAGAAAGTAATGTTAAGAATAATTTCCACAGTCGGAAGAAATTTATGATGTTCATTCACCTTCATGAGCTGCAGAGTTTATTCTGCTAGTTTTTTTCATAGTTTGAATAGAAGTAGTTCACATTTAGTACATAGGCTTCTGTTTCTGACCATACTACACTTGGAAAATGAGAGAACCCATAAACTGAACTACTATATAACAATTTGCTTATTTGTAGACCTCAAACCTTTATCTACTGTGCCTCATATTTGTCTGAGCTTTTGCAATAATGGCCTACAAATATAACAATAATGTAAAAGAAATACCACAGTTGACTACAGGAGTCTATAGCAAGTAGGGAACAAATAATTGGTGTAAATGATGTACACAAACCGTTTTATAGGTTTGAATCCAGCTCACACTATCTGCCACTTGATATTAACTCTCTGTCCTGTCAAAAAATAATAATAAAAAGGGTAAGACATTATCTTCAGTAGTGGAAAGTAACTAAGTACATTTTCGCTATTGAATCTGAGTCAAAGTTGAGGTACAGTTTTGCCCTTTGTACTCCATTACAGACGAAAATGTTATACTTTTTACAACTCCATTTATCTCACAGCTGTAGTTACCAGTTACTTTACAGCCTAAGATTTGATATGTAAAACATAAAATTAACTTAAAAATGATGATTACTTTACAGATTACTTTGAGAATTATTTTAAATTAGCTCTACTTCAACCAGGTACAGCATTGAAATAGGGCTTTGATTAATGCATCAGCGCTAATAAGAACAACCGAATTGTTCAGTATTTTAAAATAAAACTATCCAGGAGCCATTGAGCACTTTTAGTTTTGATAGCTGAAGTATGAAGAATTTTCTTAAGAAAGGGATCTCCTGTACTGGGTTCCAGTAGATCAATCCGTCTCTCTCTCTCTATTGTACTGAGCCAACAATTTCAGCGAAGCAAAGAAAGTGCCAGTTCTACCAGTGGGCATTTTGGAAGTCCACTGGCTGCTCCAGTTAAGCCACCATTGTTGAACCAGCATTCCCATATCTGTGTCAACCTGAAACACTTCCAAAAAAAAAAAAGAAAAAAGAAATGCTTGTCAGACCCACAGTGTACACACAATGCAATGTTTTGTGCTAATGATTGTGTATGTGTCTTTATCTTTTATCCTGAAATGGCGAGATACATTAGTTATGGACTAATTTGTGTTTTTAGAGTAATAATCATTTGACACTCAGTTGAAATTACCAGATACAGTGCATGCTATTTAATCTGAAGTCTCCTACATGAATAGAAGTCAAATGAATGACACATGAATGACTTGTTAATTATGCAAATGAAGTGCTGCAGGAACCTGGTAAGTTGCGAGAACTCTGTCATCTAAAAGGGTATGGTGAGTGTGATAATGTAGCGGCTTGGCATGGCTCTCTTGATGTAATGACAGGTCAATTTGACTGGCTTTATGCTTTGCACCCTGGTTCTTTTCTCTGGCTCTGGTGTGGGTGCCTGGTCGCCTCCCCAAGCCCCCTTTCTCGTGTCCCTTGGACTTTGATTTCTCCTTTGTTCCATTGGCTCCTCTACTGACACTTCCCAAGAATAAGAGATGCCACACAACCACGACCCTTTCACACCACACCGATGACCTCTGTCTCCTCCATGCATGACCTCTCACCTTGAAGCTGACAGCTTGATTAATTGAAGAATGTTATGATTTATGAGTATCTTCGCAGCATGATTAACAAGGCAACAGGTGGCTCAACCAAACAGCTAGCATGAACATTTCTTAGAGCGGAGAAAACAATAGAGGATTATATTTAGAAACTGGGTTTTGTCCGACAGTGACTGTCAATTTGGTTAAGCCATATATCATTTTGACTTTTTTGTCCACCACTGCAGTTAGGATATCTTCACAGAAAGGTTTCTTTGTGTCTAACTTGTCAGCCCAGTCAGACACACAGGAAGATGTCACATCCCAACAATGTGGTTAAGTAAAAAGCTTATCCAGTGTTCTGATTATCAACTCAACGCAAGTTTGACTCTGGCCTATGAGGAGTAATAGCCTGAAAACCCTGCAAATGAAAGGTCTGTTTGTATTCCTTTAATACAAAAACTTTTTTTTTAAGTTGATGTCAACACTGTATCTATAAAAGGCTCTTTCTGCATGTGATTACAGATGACAGTGTGTTAATGCTTGACTCTACACAGCAACATGTGTCACTTAGGGAGCAGCATGTAAGCGGTAACAGTGTCAGTCGTGACACAGGGCCATGTCCAATTGTCTATCCAAAGCTTTGCGAGTTAACTCACCTGACAGCTTCCCAGATAAGTCCGTCTTGTAGCCGAGACACTTTACTGCATAATGGAAGTTGGTGGTCGAACTCAGGTGACAAGGGGATCGGGGTGTTGAAGAGGTCGTATGAGACCTTCTCATCGGTTAAGTCAGTCATAGAGAAGGACTATAGAGTTGGATAGCAGTCTCTTGACACAGTGTCACCAGCAGACTGTCCAGCTGAGCGAAAGCGCATGGTAAGATGTGGCCTTTTCTTTTGACATGGATTTCTTCTGACCTTAGCTTCAGGCTGTGACAACTGATGGATGATTGATGGTGCTGTTTCAGCAGTGTCAGTGGAAAAGTCAGGCACCTCGGAGAAAGCGTTTCTCTGACCCACAGTGACCTGGCTTTAACTTGTGCTGGACAACAAAAGATAGTAGAATACAGTTTGTGCCTGTCATTATTTGACTTGACTGATTATTGTCCCAAAGGGGTTCATCATCAGTAATATCAAAGCAAACTGAAACAGTGGCTGTTTCTAAATCTGGTTTATTTCTTTGCAACCTTGTACAACTTGTTTGCTGTTCATGTAGAAAAAAAACACACACAAAAAAAAATACACCATGTGAAGTAGCAGTGGTTAAAAGGCACTGGGTACAGAAATGTTGGTCTGTTGTGTGTACAAAGAATTGCCATCAATGAAAAATTAATTATCTGAGAGTCAGCAAAGGTTAATTTTGGTCAGAAACCTTTCGATCTGGAGGAGCTGACCCCGGCAATGCTGGTTGTCGCACTTGTGCCTAGCTGAGGTGACACATGCAATGACCTGTGACATGGGCAGTGACAGCAGAGTAAACTGAACTGTGGCCCCCTTCTTCACCGCGCCTGGAGAGCTTAGAGGGCTCCCGGCTGAGAGGAGCAGGTTAAAGCACAGCGCTGCTCCCGTGTCACCAGCCCAGCCCGTGATCAGTAGCTCTGTCCTCCACAAACACTCCCCAGTCCTGCCACCCACCTCTGTTGTCTCCTAGAGACAGTGCTGCCCACCGCTGGTTGCCCCATATGTTTGGGCTACACACAAGGTGGTTTCTCGGATACTGTGGTTGCTAATTATAAATTTAATTTGCATTTTAATTAGAATGGTGGAAAATTAAAGCCTGCCAGCTGGAGAATTTCAAAACGCTTTCCCTCCCTCCTTTTTCTCTCTCCCTCTTCTCTCCCAGTTTAGACTGAGCATGACTCTGTCCTGTGTTCGTTTATATGAGCACAACAGAAGCACTAGCACCTTCTCAGTGTGGGACACTGTGGGGTGTCAATTCTGAGTTATTCCATATTTATAGTAGTGTTTTCTAAGTTTCTATATGTGTGGTGAAAACTGCCATGTTTTCTAACCACATTTTTCCTAATGAAACAATTTATGGCTCATTTGACACCTCTCATAATGTACTCAGTCGTATTTTCTGGGAATTCTAATAAGTTATTAAATGTCTTTGGTGGTTCGATTAGTAAAACAAGGTGCAAACTCTGTCATGGTATTCATTTGACATACTTTACACATGCAGGGAAGTAAGTCATCTGCATGTGTGGGCTGGTAATATCATTCAGTTTTGGTTATTATTTTCCAATCTCCATAATTCGTCCCGTTCCCCATGTCGTTCCCCCATGGTCATTCTCATTCCCTCTCTCACCTCCCACGGGCGTCCTTGCTCAATAATTGTCATTAATTGATTGACAGCTCTGATAGACCCAACTAACCCCTGTTCTGCTCTCATGTCTATGTTTTAAATGAGAGCTTGTACATCCAGTGACCTTGTCTGCCCATCAGCTGTCAGTGAATGTGAAGCCAATCCAGAGAATGTCTCACCTTAGCAAAGTAGACCGTCCTAAATGATTGTAATTGGTTTGTGAATCTGTCTTGTGATGCGCTGCTTTGTGCATGGTCAAAGCTGGTTAAAGTTTGGTTTAAACTCTGTGTTGAATGCGTATCTGTAAGCATGCTTTATCATTATAATCTCAGTCATAACTCTTTTTAATCAAATTTCTTTGACCAAGTGTTGTCCAAGACTGTGCCATTAAATTGAACAGAATTCAAAGATGTGCTCTAAATATTGGAAACCCATCACAGCAGGGTGTCATCTCACGGCGTAATTTCTGCAAATTTGTGTCAAATTATGTAAATAAGAATGTAGTCGCTTTCTACCCAAAAAGGCAAGCCCTATTTTCTTTGACGAGTATCCAAAAAATAGCAACACGTCTAGCCGTTTATTAAAGCCACCAAACGGAATATTATTACCACATTCGTGCTTATTGCTTGTGGTGCTCTAAAAATAAACAAGCTAAGCATTTTCTGTTCACATAAACATCAGCGGTTTACCAGGAGACAGCTCCACCTTTTTCTGACAGCTGAGTCACTCTTAATATAGGCCATATAATTTTTTTCTCTACATTAATCCATGCATGTACTGTGTGCTATGCACATGTAATGTCTGACATTCTTCCAGGTTGTTTTGGTTTGGGAGGCTGCCAGCCCCAGTTTTGCACCTCTTTGCAGGCCCAGTTTGATGTGGTGTGAATAACATTCAGACATACACACACGCCCTCATTAGCATTCATTCAGGGAAGCAATGCAGGACACCCTCTCTGCTCTGAGGGTGGCATTTGGCAAGGGCCAAATACACCTGGCAAAAAGTCTCCATCTTTCTCCAGCCCATCATGTTCATCACATTTACTTTTCCATCACGCACACAAAAACAATAATGTGCTTTTATAAAAGCTGATTACATGAAATAGAGAAAACACATTTATTCATAATATACAAAAAAAAAAGCACCATTGCATGCTAATACTGTCAAATTTCAACTAAACGCCATACAAAATATAATATCAGTCTTTGATATGACGCAGTGGGGAAAATCTCTGTAAAGCAGCCGTTAGACTACTGATTAAATAAAATAAATAAATAAATGAAAGCACAGAGAAAAGTCCATTCAGTGACCCTCACAAGTCTGGCATGCAGCAGCTTCTCCCTCCAAGGCATAGATCCATCAGCCTTAGTCTGGAGCAACAGTGGCTATGTGAAAAAAGGCTTGGCAAGAGGAAGACATGCATTCTCCAGATCTGAATCTGTGGACTGCTGTGTCTGTTACTCTGTACAACAATCCTCTGTCTCGACATGTAACACATTCTGCTGCTTGATCTTTAATGTTAGGTATGTTGTACCACCATTGATTGTTAAAGTAAGGTAATAGAAGGTCTTCAAAGGTGCTTCCACTGTTTTGCAGTGGTAAGCAACCCAGAGTAGCTCAAGTTTTGGAAAAGTCACAATTTGAAGACCAGCATGACAGCAGTTTTTTTTTTTTTCCCTTTTGAAGCTGAAAAAAAGTCTTAGCAGCTGGCTATTGAAGACCCCTTTTAGGTTTATCTTTGTCAATTGTCAAATATTTGAATGTATGAAGTGGTGTGATGAGGTGCAGAGACAGATATTTGAAGGGATTTTAACTCATTTGAGCAATTACATGCTTAACTGGCCCAAGATAATCTGTCATCCAAAGCTTCTGTCTCGGGCTCTCCCTCTCTTTTCCGATCCTCCACTCTCTCATACCCTCCTACGTAGCACAAGAGAAGCTCAGAATAGTAGGATTTAGAGCACAAAAGCTTACCCTGAATGGAATGAAGGCCTCGGAGAAATTAATTGCTTCTAACAAACAGCATGACTGCTAGCATGTTTTGTGTGCCATTCTTATCAGCCTTCAGAGGTAGTGGGGTGGGCGACAGGTCTGGAAAGGTTGAACCTAAAAAAGACGGAATCAGCCTATAGGAATGTGTACTTACATTATTTTAATGTTATTCAAAGACAAATATCAGCCAAGGCTTTGTGCCATGTATTTGTGGCATGCAGAGTGTAGGATGTTTTCAGCTGCTGCATTTGAAACTTGAAATTTAAGATCAATACAAATAACCAGTTCAAACATTGACGTCAGCGATTTAAATTAATGCTGCTAAATATAAAGTATGTTAAAATGTCAGTGTCTTCTTTTATACACAAGAAACTGTATATTTTGACAAGACAGGCTGATTTTCTCTTAGACTAACACGTTTTAAACTTCACTTTCATCAGAAAAAAAGTGTATTTGTGGGCGTGAAGATGATATTCTTCCTGTATCTTAAGCAGTGTTGATACGTTAAATATCTTTCTATTTCGAAACAGCTATAAACAGACTGTAACTCATGTATTTCCACATTAATTGAAAAAGAATATCTGTAGCAATTAATTAACTATATAGATTTGGAGTGCATTCAGGGAAGCATTAGCTAAGGCAGTTATGGGATTTACTTTTGTGAGGGTGTGTGGCATATTTGCCCCAGTTCTGTTCTCTGCTTGCTCCCTCTCCCACATGTCACCATTCTGTCTACCACCACCAGCGTGGCATCTATCATCCACCACAGACGCCGCGGCACCCCACAAAAGGAGGCTGGAGCATGCACAAAGACATTTGCATTTTTGCATCTCATTATGGTTATAATTGCATGCCAGTGTAAGCAGCTCGCTCTCCATTATCTCGCGTAATTTTATCAGTGACGTTTGAAACGTGTGTTTAAATGTCAATTATTGACTACAAAAAAGGAGTGACCTTCTGGGAGTCATCTCTCTCTCTCTCCCTCTCTCTCCCCCGCTCTCTCGGTCCGTGGTCTTATCTGTTCCTTATGTCTTATTTGAGCCCTCTCACTGTTACGCTAGCTATATGTTGACTAACTTAGCTTATCGCATTTTATGACAACAGTCAGTTGACATGCGTGCTGTTAATAATGTTAATATACTCACTGTCAACAGCTTTTCTTAAGATCTCATTAAAACAACAGCTATAGTAACGAAGGTGCGTGAGAGAATGACACGACACAGCACATCATCGGTGAGAAATGATTAACTTGGTACCAACTTGTATTTGACATATATGAGGATGCTTTAGTATTATAGTCGATGCATGCACCATAGTATTAAATAAACGGTGATCAATTAAAATGATGAATTAATTCACCTTGTATTCAATGCACAATACTTTGATGTCATATTTGCTATATCGATACTTGACATGGATTTTCTATATAACGTATTGCATTATTTAACAACATAAAAAATGTATTATAACTACATAAATATCTTGCTGCGATGATAAAAGTTGTAATAATACAGTTTGATTGTGATAGCAAAAGAATGTACAGGCATCACAACATCACAGAAATGGATGAGTTTGAGTATGTGTGTGACCTGGAGATGTGTAAATTCCTTTCAGAACAACAACAAAAAAAATCAGGCAAATTGAAATCTTGTTAAGTGATAGAAAATACTTTTTTATACAGACAATATATAATATGCATTATGTCGACTCTGCAGCTCCTTTGCCTTCTCTTTTCGGTGGCGGTATTCAGGATGTTGCTTTATTGCTCGTCGGACAGCATGTTCATCTGGTATAACCTTCAACCATCAGTGTAATTTTTGAAATGCTATTCTTTTAACAATGGATTAAGTTTAAAAAAAAAAGCATCTTATTATATTGAGAAAATGTACTTGTTAAAGTCAGTAACCCTTCTTGCTTTGGCGACATACACTTTCTACTTATAATGAGAGAACTTTTCCCTCATAACGAGATACTGTGAAAGTTTGGGGAGGGAAGGGAAGGGGGGGGTTTCAAGCATACCTTATACATATACAGTCCAGTTTATTGGCGGTGAAGAGAGGAGTGTCATATATTTATAAACAATAAATTATAATTCAGTTTAAAAGATGTTTTCCATGAATAGATACTTTTTCAGAAGATTTGGAAGATCCTAATTGATTTTGTTTGTTTCAGTCTGTGTAGAACCTTCTTAATGTCCTCATTATATGAGGGGTCAGCCTTTGTTTTTCACCTGAAAAATGAATAATAAATGAATAGAGGATCAACACTCTTCATTACTTATGAATTCTTATTTGAGTCATAATTGATGAATAGAGACATTGGATGTCTTTATATTCTCTACGAGGATGTTTCACTCATTATAACTGCACACTGCACAGTATATAATACAGTGTAGTATAATATATGGAAAAGCTTTATGCACTGCATAGTGCTGCAGCAGTGTGAGCAGACATGTAATGAGCTGACAACCAGAGGAACCACAATCTTTAAGAGTTTATCAAACTACTTGCACCTTCTAATTAAAGGAAGCACAACCCACCAGGATACATTTACATTTGATTTGATCTGGAGCAGAAAATCTCCCTATTAGCATCCTCCTCCCCATGAATATGACAGTAATTGCAGTCTCACTCTGTTCCTGTTGTCCTTCTCTAGTTGAACACATTTAGCAAATTTACCTCGTACTGTAGGTTATTATTGTGCCATACAGTCTGGGGAATCAAATAAATCACTTAGGTTATCTTATTAATTAAGTAAAAAATAAATGTGCTAGAGCCAATTTATTCCTCTCCAAATACCATGGGATCTCCCACAGCAACTAATGGCATAGTCTGACATTTCATAGTCTTAACAAATAACCTGAAGTAATTCATTTAGATTTTTCCAATTAGAGATAATTTCTTGTGGCTGTAACATAGTATATATACATATGAATTTGCATTGTTGAGCAGAAATGGCGTCAGGCTTTTGTTGCGTTTTCTCTTTGAAATCCTACTACTTAATTATGAACTAAGGAGATTTAAGAGAATTTTAACCTTATATGTAAAGTATATTTGCCTATAACTGCATCAAATTATCAAACAGAAGTAGCAGCTAATTTTACAACAAGCTGAATAGTTATTACATAGTTTCACACCATACATTTGCATTAGTGTGGATGATTTGTCACTTTCTTCTCTGATAAACACATTAGTTATTTAGCAAGTGCTCTACCAGCAACAGCCCAAAGCAAGCAATGAGACCAACTGTATAACCCAGGCATATGACAGTGCT